>NC_056469.1:7176480-7393980 GCF_008729295.1 Plectropomus leopardus | reverse complement strand
AGTCTGCAATACATGAGAAGAAGGTATCAGCATTGGAGAAACTTTTACTTTATAAAGCCTTTAAGGAGCTTTTTTTCTATTTTTTTCATTTTTTATTTTTTGACTTCATGAAAAAAATTGCTGTATATGATGTTTAATGTTTAGGTTCTGATTAAACATTTGCTGAAGGCATTTGAACAAAGTTTTTTTGTTGGAGTCTGTTATATTCCAAATTCTAAATATTGACAGAGAGATTTTCACTTTCATTGTCAATTCATATTGGTTCCAAATTATCAGTATCGGCCCTGAAAACCCAACATCAGTTGAACCCTATTACAGACGTAAGTGAAAATGAACACTGCACAGATGTTCATATATTATACACCTCTTTTTTCTACACCAAATATTAATCAGGAGTCAATACGGGAATTGATAAAGAATTGGACCAATAAGCAGAATCATCAATGGCCTTTGTATCAATTAAATCTTGGAAATTCCCATCACTAAATTGCAACACTGTTTCTAAATTATCTTAAAGACTGGCAATTTTGTTCTGTATTTTCTCATTATTAATGAGCTGACAAATGTATCAATATGTTTATATTTGGGATAAGTGACTATCAGAGTCAAGGGGATTTACTGATCTAGTTCCATTTCTTATGTTACATGAAAAAGGATTTTGTAAGAAAGAATTGGAAAAAAAATTGAGAAAAGTTATGCGTTGGTGCCAAAATTTGGGTAGCATATCAGTGTCGGTATAAATATTTTTTTAAACAAAGCCAAGTCTTACTAGTTACTTTGCTGAATATGAACAGAATTTTGTTGAAGCAGTTTGCCCAGGCAAACAACTTTGACTTAAGTCAAACCACTTGTGCATAGAGGGCCTGGATGTTACGAAAACAGGAAGCTGTCTTTAAAAAAAATTACATTAAAAAAATCTTTAAAAATGACTGTAAATGCAGCTACTGAAGAGTCGGACTGAAGTTGGTATTTTTTACTAATACTTTACCATAATAAATATAATGTTTTCATATCCAAACACACTGCTTTTGTCCCGCTGTTGTTCTGCACAAACACATATCGGTCAAACCCACAGGAACAAGATTCTGCTGAAGGAATGAGCTTGTCTTGTTGCAGGACAGTTTGTGTGTCAGTGTTGCTCCGAGCCTCATCAATCCCCGACATCTGTCTCAGTTCAACACGGACAACCCCCTTCACCTCCTCTCTCTCTTTTCTTCTCCATAATCTGCCTACCTCCCTCTATCCTCTGTCTCGCTTTCCAGTCACACATGAAAGCGTGCTTGACTTATGCCTGTCAGAGGAACATCCTTCACCATGAGGACGAGAGAGGAGAGAGAGGGTGCTTTCAGATAAGTCCAATGAACACACAAACACATACACACACACACAATTACACCCACCAGTTCCCACTGCATGGGCCAGAGCGGGTCATTGAAGGTGAGGGACTGGTCACTCTTATTCTCCTCAGGCTGCCTGTCAGTTGCAGACTGTCTCCTCCGGGAACCTGCAAACACACAGACCCATCATATGTGGATGTGTGTGCACGTGTGTGTAGTTTCATTTTTTTTTTTTGTTTTCAACTCTGACTTCAGGAAGTCCCCGGTCTCCAACCAATGGTGAAAGGCCTTCCAGATTCCCCGTCTCTCCAGTGAGGTGGAATACTGACGGCATATTACCATATCATTAGCATAGCATTAGCATCTCATTACGGCGGCACAGCTTGGCTCGCTGTCTGTCGATGTGCTATCAGCTCATCGAGGCCTGCACCTTTCTCTCCATACGCTTCATGCACTCACTGCCACTCGCTCCGGCTTTCTTCACATTTTCACCCCTCCACAGTGCTCCATCTCACTGCCTTAATCACTCCCACTCTTACATGACCGATATGAATCAGTTTGTTTCATAATATACTGTGAGTATTGTAAAATTAATTAATATAACGCTAGTTGTTAATGGGAAGCCTCATTTCTGAAACGACTGTAATAAAACATTGCACAGAAACATGCATGAATATATTCTAAGCATTAGTATTAATTAGAGGTGTAATGGTACATGTATTGATCCCCAACCATTCGACTCGGTATGCAACTTTCTGTGGTTGAATAATCCCTCTGAACGAACTAATTACTGACACATCAGCCTACTACACTTTAATTAGGCCTAAGTCTCAGCATGTGTTTAACAGAGATTCTCAAATTAGTCTGTGGATGTTTTATACATGTACAAAGTGCTGTCAATATGGCCAACACCAGTGCTGGAAAGGTTACTTTTGGAATATAATCTGTTGGAGATTACTTATTGCCCTCTTTAAAATGTAATAAGTAATGTGCCTATAATAATTATCTTATTCATTGTATAATTAATGTAACTTATTACATCACTTTTTGATTACTTTTCTATCAAATGTTTTAAACGGGGTTGAAAAGTCCTAATAACGTAAGTGTTTTAAGTGTTAGTCAAATTTGTCCCAAAGATTTTGCTAACCCACATTGTCCAGAAAAGTGCCAAAATCCTGCACAGCAAAAACATGCGGAGAAACATTATCAATGTTACATTATACATATATACTTTTTCCACAAAAGAGTTGATTTAAATGTAACCCTTTTATAACTGCAACATTGTAATTTTATTTTCAAAAACGCAGTGACTGTAATGGATTACAAGTACATTAACTGTCAAATTTAATTACATAACTGTTAAATGTAACTAGTTATTCACCAACACAAGCAAACAAAAATGAGCAATTGGATCCATTGTTTCGGAGTGCAATGTTTTCCAGTGAGGTACAGCACCACGGAACAAATAGAGGTAGATTAGCTAAAAACTGTGTGCCATCTTGGGTATGTCTCTGGAAACAAAAACAAGACTAAACTATTTGTGACAGCATCGTCATCATCGGTGCTTGCTGTTGTGATGTTGAAGTTTCACTGGTCCAACATTTGGACAAAATCTGAAACTACGGGAAACATACCCAAAGCAGACATGTATAAATTAATTATTTTGTTTATTTGTTTTTAAAAAGACCGAATTTGAACGGGAACTGGTGCACAGTAACCCAAATCGATATCAGACCCAAGGATGATCTGACCCAATCCAAACACAAACACCACCAACAGCATGATGTGCTTTGCCCCATGAAAAAATACAAATCATAAATATAACCAAAAATATATTTTTTTAAATTCTTGAAAATAGGTATATCCCGGGCTGATCCATAAATTTGATGTCAGGACTATTCGGAGGTATATTCTAAAAGGAGCTATATCAGCTAAAATGTAGGTGACCAAATTCTTATCCATTGTACTCTGTGTGTTTTGTCTACCTTAGCCTGCTTATGTTGCAGTGCTGCTATACAGAGCCTGCAGCCTACAGTGCAAGCACAATAACAGTGTGTGGATGTGGTGCCAGATTGTATGATTGCACTTTTTAACATTAATTACACAAGTGACTTGATGGCAGAACAAAAAAAAAACTGGTCTGTCATCAGCCAAAGATTTTATGAGTGCATGAAGTCCACTCTGTGAAACCATTGTACAAGAGGTGGACTATGTGTTTCTGTAGTCCCAACAACTCTAACAGAGCAAGACATCTTCTCTATGGCTGATTGCATCACTTTGCATTATTCCATTAAAAAATTTCATTCATATTAATATAATTGAAGCTCATCAACAAAATAGTTTTTAATGAGGAAATAACGTGCACCAAAGTAGTCAATGGGCCACATTTGTTGTGTCAATGTGTCAGATACATATTTAATCAACATTTAGATACACATACAGTAATTATCTGATTAGACTGGATATTGGCAGATATCCAGTATTGAAGGACTTGGATTGGGACCGAGGCCAAAAACTTGATCAGAAGATGCATTCTTTAAAAACTCTTTTATAGAAATAACCAAAAAACCTACTTCACAAGATAGGAATTTTCTGATTAATACTTGTGAATCACATTACAAAGAAAATCACAGCATAATTGCTATTGATAATATAGAGAACACTTGTATATATTCGGATCTACACACAGACCTAAGACGCTACCCAAACCAATTAGCTTGAGTACAGTCTGGAAGAGGCCACTAATTAAAAAAAATTAGTGAACATTTTGTGAAATACGCTTAATTTCTTTCTCGTCGTGTTTGAGATGAGAAGATCAATACCAGCGTCAAGTCCACGCATCATCTTTGGAGTCAAAGCCAGGGGATGATCAGCTTAGCATAAAGACTGGAAAGACATGGCTCTGTCCAAATAAGGTAAAAAAAAAAAAAAAAAGAGCATCCTATAATATCACCTTAAAAGCTAACTAATTAAGATGTTACACCCATGGAACTAATACTGGTCTTACTAATTGTACATGACCGAAATTAAGCAAAACAGTGCTTAAATAGAGTTTGGAATCCTATAATGAATCTTTTCCACACTGCCAAGAAACTGTGTTTGGCATGGAAATGGTCATATTTGAGATATTCAACACTGGCACACAATATTGAACATTGGCAGCTTCAATCTAAAAATACTAGTAATAAGTATTAGACTTCAAAAGTTCAAATTGGTCAAAATATACAAGTACACTCTTTTTCTATCTCTCCTGCATGAGAATACACATACAGCCGCACTGTTCATCCGCCACGTCCTGGCTTTTTCATCTGTCTCTCTCTAACTTGCCTTCATAACATCTATCAGAGCAGAGGCTGAGCGACACAGGGAGGATTATGAGAAAGAGAGGGAAACAGCACCAGAGCAGGATGTGAGCCAGTGCATTCATGTACAAACACACCCAGCACTTCCCAATACACATACATCATAACACATTATAACCAATAATATACATATGGCTGGACTTAAGGGTATACACATGCATGATGTCAATATTAACAGACATAAAACAGCTGCAGTTGATGAACTGAATTGATCAGAGAGGTTCATCATCATAAGGATCAAAATGACGTCGAAAAGGCATTTAGATAAACAAAAAATGGCAAGATAAATATACTCAAGAAAGCCATACGCACTTCCATGTTGCAATGGGTGATATATGTTGATATCTTCACATGAGACTAGATATCTTCTTAAATTTTGGAATATAATATTTTAAGTGTCTTTTTCTGATTTTAAAGGCTATGTCACAGTAAAGTAATGTAATTCTCTGAACTCATCAAACTGTTCCATCATTGTCTTTACCCAAAAACTAACTTGCCTGAGTGTGAGGTTTAGTTACATGGACGTCACAATAAATCCATTTCTTTGCAAGTTAGACAGTGTGCGGGAGTTTGTCAGCAGATTGTGCCCTACTCGTCTCTCTTGCTTTAACCCACTGGAGGTCAACAAATGCAAGACTTTCAATTGGTTCCAAGTTATTTTTTCGAAAATATCTAACTCCATAACGAGCATCACTGCAGAGAGGTGTTTAAAAACTTACTGTGAGTGGTACTGTGGTCCAGTCCTGTCACAGGAACCCGCTTGTCTCTGTAATGACTGTGCTGCCTTTGCACCCACTGAACCTGGAAATCACAACACACAGTAATTCATTAGTTTAAAAAAAAAAAAAATGTTAACTTTGGTCAATCATTAAAATGTTAGAAGCTTAACTTTTAGTTTGTTGCATTCACTTCCCCTTTGTGAATTTAGCATCCACACCTTTGCTTACTCACTAGATGCTCATGCACTACAGCTCTAACAATCTAGAGCCATTTCTGAAGTCTTATTTTGGCCTCGCACAGCCTGTTGTCTCAGATTGTGGATTTAAGAGGATGAAAGCAAAACAGTGAGAAGCAGTGAGTAAATTAAATATTTTGTCCTATTCTGTGTCAGTCTACTTTAAAAGCAAGGGAAAATCCATAGCACAGGGAGAGTTGGGTATCTTTATGGAGGAGAGTAAAAGGTTTCCTCTTCATTAGTTCAAAGAGTGCTAGCTCGCTCTCTCCTTTGCAGTCCCATTGTCCTGGGTTAAAAGCAACGAAAACACCCCCGGCCTCACCTACACCTCTGTCCTCCACAGCACACATGCGCGCACACACACACGCACACTCAGTTTCTTTCACAGGCCGCTGCTTGCAGCTTTGATCTGATAAGAGGCTGGTCCCTGTGAAGGTGGGCACTCTAAATCAAACAACAGATCACAGACACATGCGCACACACACAAACACACACATATCAGTGTCAGGCCACTATTGTCCTCTTACACTTAAATCAGAGTGGAAGAGGTTGAAAATAAATACTATTGAGAGGCGGCTGTAGTCTTTTATGTCCTAAAAGCCTTCTTGCTTTATTCCCCCTTCATGTTCTTCAATTAGACTCAATTAACAAGAGCTGGGCTAAACTACGCAAGGAAGACGGATGAAGGGTGAGGGGGGCCGATAGAGCTAAGAACACTGTATGTGCAATATGAAACACAGCAGACCTCAGGCAGGAAGTGGATGTAGTACGAGAAAAGTTCTGCTGGTGGTGTTTATATTAGGCTGACCATATTGATTCAAGATAAATTAAAGAAAAAACACAATGAGCTCAGTGTAACAATCTGGATTACTGTGCACATTATTTAGATAATGTCTAATTGAAAGGTGAACAAGATTTTTTCTTTCTACATTTCCATAACATATCAAGGACTCGTTCGAATTCTTATGTTTTTGCCCCATTTGCACAGCGTCTTTCGAACACATCAGATCCAAACTCTTTTCAAACATAATTTTAACTAGCGGGCCTAAGTGAAAAGTGAGACAGAACGTGAGGAGAAAATGAAGAACGGTATGCCATGGTAAACAAAACATTGTCATGGATACGTATGTATGAATGCTAGAGCTACATTATGGCGTCAGCTACAGAAAATAAATGTGCTCTTATGATATATTCTGTTATCCACGGAAGATTACTGCAACAGATTTTTGTTTGTTTTTTACCTTTATCTAACCAGATAAGAAACCCACTGAGATCAAGATCCCTTTCGCAAGGGTGACCTGGCCAAGAGGTCATCACACATGCCATATTCCATGACTTTTCCAAAACTTTAGATCATTTTTACTAAATCCATTACTTTTCCAGGCAAGGAAAATGTGATTGAGAAATTCCATGACTTTCCAGGTTTGTCATGATTATGGGAAAAATCTGCACATACAATACATTTCTGTAAATGTCATAATGCAGAAACCCAGTGAAACCTTATCACTGGAATATAATGTCCGGTTTACATGCACATACTCTTTAAATAACCTTTCATTTGCTTGTTAGCATAATGATGAGACATTTGTTAAAAACATACTTGCACAAATCCATCCTTAAAATAAGTGCAACAGCTTTATCTTAATTTATATCATCCCATTGCGGCATATGTATGAAATTTAATGGTGAATGGTAACTAAAGAACACTGTCCGCTAGTTAACTCAAGAGGTTTGGATGAGCTTATATAATATAAGTTTAACATATCTTTCAAAAATATTTATAATAATGTTCTGAGAACATTCAATTACGTAATTCGCTATTTTACCCAAACACCAGAGCATTCAAGACTCTCAGGTGGTCTACAAGTTTGTAGCGCTTTGTGTAAATCATTGTGTCTGCAAAAATACATCATTTAAGCCTTTAAGCTCCACCTATAATAATTTCAAAATGTTTTCCCAGAATGTATGCTTATACCACCCGCAAACTGTTGGGAAACACTCCTACAGTCTGTAAATGACACAAGTGTGTGAACAGAGAAAACAGGAGACACTTCAATAGATAATTCATGATACAAGGTATGATTATAGTAAAAATACTAAAAACTTCCTATATGTTTCTAATTGTTATATAACTAAACGAAGACATGCACATTCACATATCACCAAGGATATATGTGTGTGTATGTGTGTGTGTGTGTGTGTGTGTATGTGTACGTGCGCGATCCAACTATCTTGTAAAACCCCGCCGGCCCCTCCTTTGGAAGATCAGCCAGGACACAGTGATCAATACACATGATAGGGAGCTAATCGCTCTCTGTCAAACCAGGCCCTGCCAGCTACTAATGGCACACACTCACTGGGGAATGTGTGTGTGTGTGTGTGTGTGTGTGTGTGTGTGTGTGTGTGTGTGTGTGTGTGTGTGTGTGTGTGTGTGTGTGTGTGTGTGGAGGGGCTGTAATGGCAGATTGAGACTCTTTAGGGAGTGTTGCTCAAGGTTAGACTCAGGGGACGAGGGGCAATTGACCACACTGTCTGTGACACTGACCCCTCCACTGTCAGCGCATTCATCATCCAGCTGTGACATATAGGCAGCACACACACACACACACACACACACACACACAGATAAAAAAGTACAGCTAAAACCACAGAGTACACACCATGTACTGAAAAATGACATCACCAAATAGATTTACCAACAGAACTTATTTCAGTGGCTGCCCAACACATGTTGCAACACAAAGCTTCAAATTCATCTAATGCAAAAGATGCAGACATGTCTCCCTTCAAAATAAAAGCCTGGATTAACAGAAAAAGAGACTGGCAGAGAGAACAAGGTTTGAGATCAGTGAAAAAAGACAAAGGCAGGACTATAAAAAATAAACCTTATTTGGGAAAACTGTTTTCCAGCAGTGAGGAAGAAAAGAGCTGCGGAGCACTTGCATGATTGAACGACTGAGGTAGAACTGACAGAGGCACAATGTGAATGTGTGGAGGAGGAGGAGAAAAAAGACAGTAAGATGGAGGGAGTAAAAGTGAATGTGTGTTTGCAGACATCTATGGAGAATACTTTATGCCTGTGTGCACAAATACAGCTCTATAGAATACAAGTGAATGACTGAGGAAGGTGGTGAGGAAACAGACAAAAGTGTGTGTGTGTGTGTGTGTGTGTGTGTGTGTGTGTGTGTGTGTGCACATAATACTCCCATGTCTCTATATGAATGAGTGGATGCGGTGGATGGCAGGCAGCTGCAGCAGTGTGATACGAGCAGAGCTGTACAGATATCAGCGCTGACATTTTGGGCTTCGCTACCCACCCACGGCCCCCTGGGAAAGTGATGGCGATGGCAGCGGCAGTGGCCGCGTGCCCCCCTCAAACCCCACCCCCCTCCCTTCGCCTGTCAATCACAAAGCTGAGCCTCCTGAGGCTCTATCGGCCCCGGCCTGGCCCTGGCTGGACCCATGATGCTACGCAGCAGTGAACACACCTCATGACCAAGCGGCACCCGGACCCTGATGCACCACTGATCTCTATCTGGACCTCAACCCCCTGTCACCCCCCACATCTACTCTCTAGCTCTTCATTCAATCTCTCATCTCTGGCTGCCAGGCTGATAGCCCCAACCACAGAGAGAGAAAGACAGAGGAGAGAGGTTGTGTGTGTGTGTGTGTGTGTGTGTGTGTGTGTGTGTGTGTGTGTTACCGCAGATTAGAAGATGAACAGTGAACACACAGGCACGTTAAAAAAATGGTTGAGCTCTACTGTAGTGAGCAGCAAGGGTAGGGAGGGAGAAATTGCATACATTGGGAAAAAAAATGGAGAAAGATAAGACAGAGATACACTTCGGCCCCCTCTCTAGCCTTCTTTTGGGGCACCTCTTGGCCTCCTCTCCCTCCTCTGCCTCACTCTCCCTCCCTCCTCCCTCCCCCACCCACCCCCAGGCCCTCTGGTGTGTTGCTCACTCCATTGTGTCAGCCTTCAGAAGTGCTCAGTTTGAGTGGCAGGCCGTCACAGATCAGTTCCCTGCTAAAGCGGCCCGGCAGGCCGGGGTGACGGGCCAGGAAGGGATCTAAGTGGGGTTTATCAGCGCTTCTTAACGCCTCTCCGGCTCCCTGACACAAAAGAGAGGGGGTATTAAACATCTAAAGCAAACCAAAAAGCGTGAAAGCTCCTTATAGGGCCGCGGGATTGCGGATGTGACTGGAGTCTTTAAAAAAAAAAAAATAGCTAAAAAAAAGAAAAAGAAAACTAAGAAGAGAAAAAAGCACACAAATGCTTCAGCAGTGAGGAAGCATTGAGGGAAAATTCAAATGTATTTTCTATCCCATGTGGATAGAAGAGTGGGTGGGTGGGAGAGAGAGAGAGAGAGAGAGATAGAGAGAGAGAGAGCACATCTGTAAAACTAGCTTAATAATGTTTCAAGCTCACCACCTGTAGTGTTTATGAGGGTGAATGTAACAGCCATATACTGTATATGAAACTCAAGTATATTACCTTTAAAATTTAACATTAAAAGTAAGTGCATCCTAAGTACTTGAGTATAAACAAAATCTAAGCAAGTCAATGACAATATAAAGACAATAAAGCTTCAGTGAATGATTTAAGTCTCAGAGGGGTTAAATTTTCACACTCAAATCTTTTTCGTTTCAAGACCTTCCATCAAGTAACAACCAAAGAACAGGTGTTTAGATTAGGGGTCAACCAATATTGGTTTTAACTTCGAGTCCAATAATCAATATTTGGAACTGATACACATTTACAATAAAAATGAAAATATTTCTGCCGAAATTTAAAAATCTGGAATACAACAAACTCCAACACAAAACTTTGTTTTAATGCATTTAGCAAATGTTCAATCAAAACTGAAACTTTCAACATTATAATACAATTAGTTCCCTGCAACTTTTTTTATAAAGTTCAGTGAAAATTTAAATTAAAAAATGAATGAATACAAATAGCTCCCTGAGGTTTTACAAATTAAAAGTTCCTCCCATGCTGACACTTTCTTTTGCATGTATTGCAGACTACCTTCCCAGGTGTTGGTTGAGTGTAATACAGTCACATTTTCATTAATGAATTTTATATGCAATCATTATAATAAAACACCTATACAGATTATCTGCAAAATGCCAAATACTGGTCCCGATAATCGGCCAGACCGATAATCTGTCGACCCCTAATTCAGATACTAAGTTTGATAAACAATGTGGATCATTAACAAAAATAAATAGACATTTTTCACAGCAGACATTTCACTTGTCATTGTAAGAAACACAAAAGTGTATACTTATACTAATAATCTCACATAAATGGCATGCAGTCATATATAATGTTACAATTATACCTGTGTTTTTTCTACTATAACATGCTAAAATGTCCATCATAAAAAAGGTCTATGGGTATTTTTGCATGATAGGATCATGATAGGAAAGGAGTCAAGTAGGAAAAGCACACAGAAGTAAGAAAACTGATGATGGTTAAATTCCATTTAGCTGCTTCAGTTTCAGAATTCTGGCATTGTGCATGTTGGTTTACCGACACAGCTTACTGAGACACATGAATATAATTGAATCATCAATGATGTAATTAGTAACACTTCTGCTTTTTCTACTATGACAAGTCAAAATGTCTTCAAGTTAAAAAAAAAAAAAGCTCCCCATTTCTGTTAAACAATTTGGAGTGTTGCAGTTACATTTTACTGAACAAACAAAGAAACCCTAAATTGCCCACATCAACAGCTGAATTACTACTATCAGCACCTGCCTTGTAGGAGGACATGCATATATAAACTCCGGTCTTAAGGCCTTTGCACACCTGGGGGCTCGAAGAATAAATAGCATGAAAATGCAAATACTCGCCTGCTAATATTTGTCATCACTCAACATACTGGCAGCGCAGCAAATTTGCAACAGTTGCACCACTTGTTTAATATATAGAATATATATAAAAAGGTTTTGCTGCGAATAGATTCACCAGTAGAGATGCAAATTTGCAACAAATACCATGATTCTGTCAACCCAGAGCAGCGTCTGACAGTCTGTCTCAGGTGAGTTGTTGCATAGCTACAGCTACTGTAAACTATTTTATTAAGTTACTTGAAGCGAAATGCTCTGAGTGAATTTGAGTTCCTTCTGATAAACTGTTACACAGTGTATGCTGGGGCTTTAAAATAAAGTTTGCTGCCTTGGTTCGGACTACAGCACTGTGTTGTTGTTTTATAATGCTCATAAGTATAGGCGCAACGTGATTGGTTGATGTCTTTATTCATGATGCAAAAGCTCAGAAAAATCAGTCTCGCTTAAAAAAAGTACTTTTTTTGCCATGTAATATCCGCAATCTGTGTGAAAGTACTCATGACAAAATAGTTCTAAAAACTAAACTGACATGCAAATTAAATGCACATGAAAAAATAAATAAATCCTGCCCCTATTGTGTGAAACCATTTGCAGTTTGGGTAATAACCAAAATACACAAGGCACTTGCAGCATGACAAGTGCAGCAGCATGGCTGCAGCAGAGCGCATCCATTATAATCAACTTAAGCTGCTACACTGACCAAGGAAGCTGCACTTGACCACGTGGGCACTGTGATAGTCAGTGTCAATGGTTTGTGGTTGGTCTATTTAATTTTTTCTATGCACAGCTCTGTGGCCCTCCAACAGGTAAAAACTACATAGAACGGTGTAAAATCATAAAAATGCATATTTCATGATATAAGAGGCAATGTGAAGCAGAGCAACCTTGTGTGTTTTCACATTGAAATAAATCAGACAAATCAATGCATCCTGTTGTTAAAAATGATCCAGTTAATTAATTCAATACCAGTTAATATAGCCTACGCTTCCAAACCCTGCATAACCGACTGCATTATCACTTGGCAAAACTCAATACACTCACAGCGAAACTGGCAGCAGCCACACGCTGAAAAGCCAGAGTCTGTGTGGCAGGTAAATAACTCTGTTCTGCTCCTCCTACGTGCGTAGTGCGTCTATGCCCCGTGTACTCCAGCCGTAAGTAAACCCTGCTCTCTTCAGTCCAGAGAAACAGAACACACTCCTGAGAGACATCTTCACGTCAAACTTGCAACCTGGGTTATCACGATTGGCTAAGTATGTAAATGAAAAAGTGAGACACCAAGGTTGTGTCCAAATTCATTCCCTTGTTCACTTATTCACTCCGTAATAGACACTCAAAACTTACTCCAAAGTTAGCAATAAAGTGGGATTTCAGACACTGTTATGAATTATCATCATATTACATAATAACTGACAAGTGTAGTGTCACTAGATGGAAATCTGTAAAATGCATCTCACTGTGGGACAAGAAAGTAATGAATATGCCATGGACACACTTGTTTTGTTAAATCGTGGGGATATATGAGGGCATATAGAGAGCAACATATATGCACATGTATCTATCATAGCAACTATGCTAAAACTCAGGGAGATCACACATCAGTCAGTGCAGTGTGAGACTGATGTTTTGTTAGTACTGGGCAAAAGAGGTCAGACATGTTCCTTTGGTTGATTGGTTGATCTCTGATGTTTACATCTTCTTCTGAGAGATAAACTGTCTTGTCCTAACAAAACTTTGTGCAGTTGTCCAGTTTATATAGTGACAACTGTTGCACTGCATCTGTCTTTGACTTCTCTGCTGAGAGCCATGCTGCTGCTCTAGTGGCAGTAACAACAAGGCACAGCTTCCACACACTGCAGCAGCTTAGACTAACTAGAAAGTCTAAGTCTTTGCATTAAAACAAATTTAAAGTCAGAGGACCAGGACGGAGTCTGCACAGTGGTTTTCTGTATGTGTGTATTGAGTGTGTAGTGCACCAGCAGGGACCAGTGAGTGTACATCAGGAGCTGGCAGGGGGTTAGTATCTGAGACATTTTGTAAAAGGTCAGTGTAGAGTTCAGTGAGAGACGTGTCTATGTGTTTGAGAATGAAACTGCAAGAGGTACGATAGTTAGGACAGTTAGGGAGAGGGCCAGTGAGGGGTGGTGGAGCCTGATGTAGGGGTTTCCAGCTTACGGAGAATAAATCATCAAGTTTAACGGTGCTGCAAGTCTAACTTTATTGAGTGGCAGTGGCAGTAGTGTCAGCAGGTGAGGCTTTGTGTTTTTCTATCTGCAGAGCTCTGATCACGACTATTTATTCAGGTGTTGCGACCATGGAGCACCAGTGCAACATGGAAATCTTTGCATTCCGTGAACCGGAGAGCTGTTAGTTTTCAGTGGATGAATGATCATACCGTGGTTACAGTTACTGTCTGCTGACACTAACATCCAGCTGTTGACCAGAAGCTTCAAGTACACAGCAAAAACGTCAACACTTCTGACCCAAGACAAGCCGGTTCCTTCATAATAAAAGCACCATGGGTTCCGCTTTGATTTATTTAATTATGTTAATACTTAATTTAACTTTACTATAACAGTAAGTTATTTAACTTTATACTGTACTTATCATTATAACAGTCTTATATTAGACTTTATTATAACAGTAGTTTATGTAACTTCATTTTACAGCAGTAGCTACTTTATTTGTAACTAGTTTATTTGATAATTGTGTATTTTGGTAGTTTACAGAAGTTTAGAAGAGAATACAAAATAGGGAGATTAAACAATTAAATACGATTAAATAGGGAGAGATAAACAAGGTAGCAGCGCAGAGAAAGAGAGAGAAAAACTTGGATGTTATTGTCTTCTGTCGTGCTGCAGCCATCTCTGTGTATGTGCATTATATGTCTGGTGGTTTCCTGTGTACATATATTCCTGTTTGCATGTTCGAGCATGCGTCTCGCTCCGTGACTATTTAAGTCAGAACGCATGTGAGCTGTTAGCTGTGTAAATGTGTAGGTGGCATATTGTGGCCCTATCTGTGTGTCGTCTGTGAGCCCTCACATGTTTGTGTGGAGCCGTTTCTCTACAGCCTTGCTAATTGTGTCATTAGCAGGGCGATTAATACAACAGCTGATTCTTGCTTTGCTAACAGAGGGCCGCATCGACCGGGATTACATGGTGGCAAAACCTCCTCCTCCTCTGAGAAACCACCACGGATCTTCATTTGTGTGTGTGTGTGTGTGTGTGTGTGTGTGTGTGTGTGTGTGTGTGTGAGAGAGTCTAGTGTTCCAGTGTAGCTCTCCACATGGTAGCCTCAGAGCTCCATTCCTACAGACTGCTGTGACTCATCCAGTGTTTGATACCAGCTACAGCAGCTGCAGCAGATTGCACTGATTTATGAAGTGTGTTATTATTCCTCTGTTATGGAACACATTCACAATTTACTTTGTTTTTGCAGAATTGAACAATAGTTTCCATCGGCTGTGATGTAGAGGTGTTTCTGATATTCTTTAATGCATTATCATCTGTTGACCATGGTTCCACATTATTATTTACACTTAGCTGAAGAAGGCAGGGGTGAGTGGTAAAATATTAGGTTTCATCTTTTCTTCTTAGAGGTCATACTCTGAAATTATATTCAGCAGAGGTAATATATTACATGTTACTATATATATTACTATATTACAAATACCAAAACACATGGGATGTGCAAAAGAAATGAATAAATCTCATATATATTTTTGGTAGATTTTATATTACTTCATGAATGACAGGATTCGTTCTAACATATTAGGATGAATCCAGTCACACGTGGTTATTGAATGTCCTGTGGTATTAACATAATCCAGCAGGTGTGTGATGTTCCTCATACATACATACTTTGAAACCAGGGTGTCTACAGGAATCAGACACTAAAAATGTATGTTTTTAAGACCTTTTCATAACCACTTTTTAACCAAATTTAGCTGCTTTTTTTTTGGACAAATGATCTTTTGTATACTCAAGCACTGCAGGTAAAGGTTAATAAATGTAAGTAGTATTTATATTGGGGTATGTAAGTGCAGAGGCTAGACTCATTTTGACAAAAATAAATTATATTAGATAAAATGTTTGTGGCAATTAAGACCTCACAAATGTAAATTGGAGAGTATTTAATTACTCTTTAGACCTATTATTTATTTTTTTTTTAAATGAATTTAGACTTTGTAAGGACCTGGGGAACAGCGGTCGACAGAAATGTCTACATTTAAGGTTGACTTACTCTCTTGCTCCGGGGCTTTTGACAGTATCACATGGTCTGAAGTTTGCACATTTGTCATGGAAGTGCAGATACTAAAACTTTTTAAGTACTCTGCAGTGTTTCTGTTTCAGAACTGTGTTTACATGTTAAAACCTAAAACATGGCAGCCGAGCAAACGTCATCTGCTGATGTTGACGGTGTGATGCAATTGAAAGCTCCAGAACAAGCAAATAAGTGGACCTTGAGTTGAAATTCAAAATATGGCCGATAATGTCCCAAAATAGTATTTTTGTTCTTTTCAGTTTGGAGAGTGTAAACATAATATTTCTATAAGGTATGTTAAAATTTAAAACAAGACCCGTAAAGTCAGTGTGCCATGCTGTTCACATCACACTATGTGATGCTACAATAATCTACAGTGAGACCATGATGGAGGTAATCCACTTTGTCAAGACATTATAATCAGACATTATTATCATTATTATTATCATATTATTATCAGACATTATCATTTGAGCCTTTCTTTGAAACTTAACATACTTGTTAAGCAGTTAGTTAACAATAAAGTTAAGTTAATGAGGGATATTACTGTATTGTTGGAAAATAAGTGGACGATCAGAAATACTGTACCGTTTTTTGGGGGGTTTTTTTTGCTGTTCACTGAACTGTATTTTAAGTTACACTCAAAACAATTTCAACATCTCAACCACTCATCAGCTTCGGGAAAGAAAGAAGACTTTGTGTGACCTTCTCTTCAGAGCATGTAACTTGGACATCCATCCTTTTGTGGTGAGATTTTAAAAAAGTGATTTTGAAGGCAGATTAAAAAAACAGGATGTTGGTTTATTTGTGATGCTGAGAAGAGAACGTCAAAATCACAGCCAGGAAAAGTTTCTGACCTTTCATCATTCTTCAGAGGATGCAACCTGGACTGATGTTCCAAACACATGATTCCAACATGATTTTGCCAAATGAGGAAGTTTAAACAAACACTTATTTTAAAATTCAAAACTTCACTGTGAACTATGACAACAAACAACAACTCAATTTAGTTCCACTAGATATGTAACGCATGACACCACCATCATATAATGCTTTTGCTACACGATGATGCATCAGTAACACAGACTTTCATCTTAAATGAATGAAATACCTTTAAAGAAAAGCACACTCAACACCTTATTACCATGGGCGGATAATGGCACAATGAGCCCCTGGGCACAGATATGCAAAAGACCCCACCACAGGAGTATGACACACACATTTTCTGGTGGTTTTGCCTGTTTTTTTGTTTTGTGTCTCTTTGAAGTTATGCGTCTTTTTATGGTACTGTGTCTCTTTGTAGTCGTTTTGTGTCTTTTTGTGGTTGTTTTATTTCTTTTTCAGTCATTTTGTGTCTCTTTGTTATCATTATGTGTCTTTGTTGTCATTTTGTGTCTCTTTGTGTTCTTCTTGTGTCTTTTTTGCTCGTTTTGTGTCTTTTTGTTGTCATTTTGCATCTATTTGTGGTCATTCTGTGTCTCTATGTTGTCATTTTGAGTGAGTTCCTAGTCATTTTGTGTCATTTTTGGTCATTTATGTCTCTTTTTTGGCCATGCTGTGTCTCTTTATTGTTATTTGAGCCTGTATGTGGTTGTTATGGCCCTCTTTGCAGATCCTTCACATCTTTTGTGGTCATTTTGAGTATTCTCCTGAAAGTATCTCTTCAAGTGACATTTTCTTGGTGGGAGCTAGGTGGGCCCCTAACACTTCGGCCAGTAGTAATCCATCCATGCCTCATGCGTGATGCCAGAATTGTTTTTTTACCTTGTTACTCTAATACTGTTTTCACCTCAGAGGGCAGTTTAAGAAGCATTAAACTAACATTAACTCTGTCTCAATGTTATGGCTTACTAAACATCGCACAGTGTAGTAATTAGGGAGCTGTGTACTGTAACCCACCTGCCTCACAATGCGAAGTACAGCGTGCGATGCAGAGTGAAAAGCAGCACACAGCTTCTGTATAGACAGAGGCCTGGTCAGAGGTGGGTGGATGGGGTATAGCTCAGGCTCTGGCAGCAGGCCAGCTGCTGTAGCCAACACACAGTAATTGTGTTTGGCAACACATAACCCTCCATAAATACATCCTCCATATCCCCTTTACAATATTGACTGTGTTCAGCCTAAAATATGCTATTAAAGCAGATTCTATTAGTCTGATTGTTTTTAAGGACTAAGGCATTATTTAATGCGTTTTCTAGTTAGTGAGAAAGATTTTTTTTCTTGCCTTGATGCTAGTTCACATACAAGAAAATAACCAACCAACGGATTTTAATTCATTTAAGGAATCAACAGCACCTGGTAAGGAGACGCAATGTCTAAGAATGCAATTGTTCATTATCCCAAAACATTATTTGTGCAATCCATTAATTTTAAGACTCATTACAAAATGTGGGACATTTTGGGGGTGCAAATTCATTTTCACCAAAAGTTACGCTGGTAGAAAAGTAATTAAAGTTACAGTTTAATGAAATCATGAACCATACATGGAGTCACTGGAGATTGTGCATAAATTACTTCAATTAATCACACGCACACTGATTCAGATGATAACTCTGAATCACGAAGTTGGGAATCTTCTCTCTCTTTAACTCTGTCCATTTCTTGCTCCTGCTTGCATGTGTGTGTGTGTGTGTGTGTGTTTGTTTAAATGTACTGTTGCTGTGTTTGTATGTGTTGCTGAAGGGGCAGTGTGTTGGGGAAGGGCCAGAGGTCTGGGGCACCCTGGAGAACGGACAGGGCCGAAGCTGCATCCCCGACCCTCCTTCCCGTCCCTCCTCCCTCACCCTGCGCTGTCACGGGATGTCTCCGTGGGTGACGGTTTCCCTGGCAACCGAAGCCCTGTGAGGAGGCTGCATTGTGCGCTCTGAGGGTGATGCAGAACGGCTTGTTGAAGGTGGCAAGGGAAGAGGAGGGTGAGGGGGGGCGTAAAGTGATATCGGATGGAACAGGCACACAAGCTACACAAGCAGGGTAAACAACTTTCAGCCATTACTCACCACATGGCTCTGTTTCTTTTTTTTCCCCTCCCATCCTTCTCGCTAATCAACACTAGACCCTGATTAAAACAGCAACGCCAGCCAAATGAACTTCCATTTGCATATACATGCTGTGTAAAATCAGAGCCGATGCCAGAGTGTGAATTCACCTTGACGTGGCCGTGTTAAATGTATCAAACAGTCACGTCTAAGTAGCTGAACGCTCTGATTTGCTGTAGTTACAAATCCATTTCCCGCTGTGTTACACAGACAGTGCAAGTCAGGCCAAAAAAAGAAAAACCTGAGAGCAGCTTCTTTTGGGAACCTGCAGCTTGATCCCCTCTCTAGATCCTAACGTGTGATGGGTATTTTATTTACCTGTGTTTATTTAAAGGAACAAGTGAAAGACTTACCCCTACTGTGTTTGAGAGTCTGTTCTCAAAGGTGGCTCTGTCAGGGCGCCCCCTGCTGTCCCTGAGGGTGTAGACATCCTCCAGGCTGCCAACCTGTAAGAGCAGTAACAAAAAAAAACTCACTTACAGGACATAAAGAGTTAACTTTTTCTTGGTTGAGTGCCTTTTTATTTGAGAATTTGTTTAAATATTGTGCCCTCCAAAACTACTAAGGATATGATAAGAATGCAAAAATCATACAAGTGTTTTCATCATTACAGAGAGACCAGTTTGCGTTCAGTGTGAGGGTCAAAGCACAGAACGCATTCAGCCTTAATCACCCATATGACCCTTTGCACAACATGATATCAGCGTATCCCCTCCGGCCATCTGTCTTGTGTGGGTTTTTCTGCGAGAGGTGGGCCGAAATCAAATAGCACACAGTTTATCTAACCTTATCCTGGGCTTTTCATTTCCAAGCCTTATAAACTCAAATCGTATTGACCGCCTGGGAGAGTTAGAACTAACTAAGTGAAATCTACTCGCCGGCAATTGTGTGCAAGGCGCACGTTGTGTGTGTGTGTGTGTGTGTGTGTGTGTGTGTGTGTGTGTGTGTGTGTGTTGTATGCGTGTGTGTGTGTGTGGCTTGCTGATTCTATCTCCCCTCACATTCATTCTCTCTATTCTCTGTCCCTGAGGTGCATCAGGGCTGAGACTGCAGAGTAAATTGTCCCAAATTGAGTTCCTTCTTGCCGGCAGATACAGGCCACATCCCGACCGTTTAGAGAGAGAAAGAGAGAGAGAGAGAAAACAATCACAGCACACATCACTCGCTTGAAAATTTTCTCTCTAATTTCTCTCTTTGCCTTTCTTTTCTACCCACCCTCCCTGTCTCTCCCTCTTTTCTCTCTCCTCTGCTGATTTCCCTGCTGCCTCTCTTTCTTCTCCCTGCACATTATGCTTCTGCTTCTCCTTCTTTATATCACTCTCTGTGTGTCTTTCCCTTGTCTTTGTCTGCTGAGATAGGTACACATCAGTCTTTCCTTGCTCAGCTTGGCTTTTTTCCTTTCTTTGATGATTCTCTGCCCTCCTGCTCGTTCCCCTTCTCTCATCTTTTTTCTTCTTTCTCCCTCGATCCCTGTTACTTTTCTCCGTCACCCCCCGCCAACAGTTTTTCTCTTCCGTCCCCGTGTCCTTTCCTCACCCCGGCTTCTATCCCTCCTTTGCTCTCTCATCCCACCCTCCATGGCTGGCTGTACCCGGTGACATCGTACCCATCAGCGCAGACCTCCTGGGTGGAGGAGTCTCGCTCTGACAATAATCACACAGTAAGTTTATAACGCTGGCAGCCCAGCTGAGCTGAGCTCAACTGAGCACACGCGACTCCCCCGACGCCGGCACACTCCATTTAACTCAGCGGGGGAGCTGCAGGCTGGCTGGAGCAGGGATGAAGCCCGAGACAGGGATGGGGATGCCATTGGGTTTTGGGGATGGGGGGCACGGGGGGGGGGGGTCTGGTGATGGAGCAGTGACTGGAGACAGATATGGAAATGGGATGACTGGAGCTGAAACTGGTGCTGCAGGGGATGAAGAGAGGGGAAGAGAGAGGTTTTGGACTTTTGGGTTTGGGCAGAAAATGTTCTTTTTTTTTTCTTTTTTGAAAATACTCATGTCACCGTCTCTGCATGGAATGATAACTCCTCTCCACTTTCATTGCATGCTCTCTGCAAAATCCCTTCTCTCTCTTCCCTTAGCTTTTGGGGTGTTTTTTTTTTTGTAGTGGCAGCAGGGTCATACAAACTTCTTATTGACTGGTGAACTGAGTTTTAATGCATTTATACAGCCAAGACCCCCTTGCTAAAGCCCCTACACGCCCCATTTGACTATGTATAGCAGGAGATCGAGCAGCTAGGTGACCCGCCCACCCCGCTACGTAACTTGCCAACTATCAGTTCATGATCGGCCACTTTGCTTTAAGGTCCAGTAGCAAAAACCCTTAATAAAATGCTACGTTGGTGTTGAATTTGTTACGTTTGGGATAAAAAGAGAGGCAGTTAAGGTCAGGATTAGGGTCAGGCTTATATCTTGTTATTTATAAGGTAAATCACTTTTCTATAAATAAAGTAAATGGATAATGAGGATTATTGCTACATTTGGCCTCATATTTAGACTCTAAAAGTTGTGTTGTAGTCTGGTGGTTGGTGTGGTTTGTCGGGGGGAAATCTGTGTAGGCTTCAAATGAAGTTTTTCCAGCTATACATATCTTGCCCCCGGTTGCTGCAAATAACCTTGACCTTTGATCGTTGTAGAAAAAACACAAGAGAAAAAACAAATTTCTTTGGGAATCAATTAAGGAAGTCTTTGATATTTCTTTTTCTATCACTTACCAACATTCTCAAGAGGTGAGAAGATGGAACTGTAGATTTGAAGGCTAGAAACAAGATGAAACGAACATATGTAAAAAAAAAAAAAAGGGGGAGCAAGATTAAAGGGTTGCTTTGTCCAAATTTATGGGGTTTTTTTCTTCACGGATCTTAATTGTTATTTCGCTATTCAGAAAGTTTTGTTGCTATTTGTCCAGGATATCCGTCTCTGAGATCTCAGCTTCCACAACAATACAATAGCAGTGAAGGGAAGGTAACTTACAGAGGCTACAACATAGAAAAAGACATCTGAACTTAACAGCATTATGTCTCTCCATGTCACTGCACTCTGCGGCGCTGTCTATGGTGCTGATCCCGTGGCTGTGTGTAGGTAGGGAGCTATGCTGAGGTCTCTCTTTCCTGTCCACACCTGGAGGAGGGTTGCCACCTATAGGAAGTGACTTCACCTCTTGCCTAATGTTTGTTGTTACATAGATTATATGCAGTTATAGTACAGTAAATTTTCAAACCCCACCTGTCAGGTTCTGTTATGGGTATTATTTTTTAATTGCTGAAGAACTGTCACTATGTTTTTTTTTATGTTTCAGTGTTAGGGGTTAGGGTCTACTGCTCCATCTGTGCCCAGAGTGCAGTTTATAGCCCACTGTTTCAACAACCAAACAGTGGGCTATAAATATTTCAACAGTGCACCTAATGTCCAGTTCCAAAAATAGAAAACCTGGAGGAAAAAGGAAACCCTGAGTTTAGTGTCCTTCTCAGTGACATGAGATGCAAACCCAACAATTAGCAGACAGCCCGCTTTCCTGCTGAACTACAGCCACATCTTCTGTGTCCTGTCTTTGACTACACTTTAGTCCTCAGATCTCACCGTCAGTATTTTCTACAGTGACTCTTTCCTCTGTAGAAAATTGTGGACAATCAAGTCCTTTTTTGTGAGACACATAGTTGGTGTATCCTTCATTTGTAATTTTCTATTCACTCCCACTATACTCTGGTTGCAGTAGAAATCTAGAGTCAAATATCTCAAAAAGTGGGCTAATAAAACCAAAACAATTTGGATACCACTGCAGCTAAATAATTAACAAAAAGGCTTCCTACTTAATGTGTCACTTTGACAAGTTGACAGTCATTGACACTGGCTGTGTATAACGTACACACAGTCACAGTACAGCTGTACATGAAAATTAGCGAGCAATTTCAATCCAAAACAAACACACACCCACACCGTCACAAACATACGCACACATCCTCATGCCCTGCCAGAGCAGGTTCACAGCAAAACAATATGAGGCCAATCAGGGGACCATTGGTATGGCTCTCCCTCTGCTAATGAAGGCACTTTGAAAAGGTAATCTAATTCACCAGCAGCAATTAAGGCTGGGAGCGCCTTGTCACTATCAATTATCCGCTCCTTCACTCATGTTCTCCAGTGTGGACGCTGAGCCTGCCTGACACACAGCACTGTCGGACAAATCAACCCCATCAGCCAGCCAGTCACTGAGAACACTAATCATGAGAGTTTTCAAACACACACACGCTCAGACACACAGATAGATACTGTATGCTTGAATCATTGCAGGATGAACTAAGTAAGCTTGACGGGAATTGGGATGTCCTGCAGTCAGAGTTAGATCTTTATGTAGTCAATCCATGCAGAGTACAGATAGTGGATCCTACTGACTGCTACTGCATGTGGTACTGTCAAGTGGGGTTTTTTGTCTGTGTGTGTGTGTGTTTACAAGCCTAGAGATTTCCACATTATGTCTTTAAACTGAATCCAACAAGGCTGATAAAATCCTCTAAACTGGCCATTTTAATGATGAATGTTAACAAGATTTTTAGTCTTTCGTTCATTTGTTCAGAAAAATACAGTCAGGATGTAGCAGCAGGAGGCGAGGACCTGGTGAGAGCGAGCAGTGGACTGAATTATCTCGTGGTCAGAGCACTGGAAGTCTGAGCCACACCGGATCAATTTCCTGATTCAATCGGTCAATGATGTCCTCCCCAGCCAATCCAACCTTTTTATGCTGGGGCTTGGCAGAAACTCCAGCATGCCCGCTGTGCCAGAAAAGAGGATGCCTGGAGCTTATTCTAGGCTGTTGCCCAGGGAGCAGGGACACTATCAATGGCACCGTGACCGGTTGCTGAGGGTCATAGTGGATGTCATCAGCACAGGGATCACTCATAGCAGGCAGCAACGACCAGAGAGGCAGTCCAATCACCTTTGTGAAGGCAGAGTAGAGGCTACGGCCGCAACCAAGTCAGCCAGGGGGGCTCCTCGCTGCAGCACGGGCCTGGCCGCTGAAGCTTACACTTGAAAGACAGCTGCGATTCCAAGACATCATCTCAATGACCACATTAGGCCAGACATGGATCCAGTGTTATCTATTGTTTTTCCAACCAACTTTAGAAAAAAACAACAACATGTGGGTGGGGTTGTTCACACACACTGATGCACTCGTTCCTTGCTGACAGATGATACACAGTGAAGTCTGCACCCCGTTTATCATCCACAGAACAGGGCTGCACGGCTACTTCTTTATATTTAGAGCAGGTTGCAGTGAGAGTTTCTTTCAATGGGATATTTAGAAATAACAGGTTTGTAGTCTAGTCTGTTCATTTCAGTCTATGTTGGGCCCTTGATTTGATCATGTGATGTTCAGTTGATGTTTCCTTGCAATAAAAAGTGATCTTTTCAAAAAAAAAATAACAAGAGATTTGTTCATTAACATCTTGTCAGGCAAGAGCTGGGGTTTAGAGCACCGGAGCGACAAAACTCTGACACATTTTTTTCTTCAAGTTATTAGAGTTATTAGAATATGCCGTTCACACAATCCAGTTGCAATTTATATATATTTTGTAAATACTTAATCCACTCCTGATCCACTCATGACTGAACATGTTTTTCATCCAAGAGTGACAATACAAACAGATGGAGTGGTCAAAGCTGTCACATGAATTTAATGTGTGTTGATGGATTCTCACTGTCATCTCATGCATTGATGCAATTTAATTGCCAGAAGTTGGCAATCAAATTATAAAAACTAAAAATTTAATTTAATTTAATTATTTTTTTCTCAATCTACAGAGGGAGCAAAACATAATTTTATATTATGGTTATAGTTTACTAATGTATGAAAAATGTATGAACAGTGGTTAAACCAGCTACAACTCAGCCCTGAGCAGAGTGTTGATCCTCTACTGACCAGTCAATGGACTGCAGTGTTTCTAGCTCCACCTTTTAGTACCGGATCAGTGTGCTAGGTACTCCAAGTGACCAAAACTGGGAACAGTTCCAAAGCTAGTACAGGTACCATCCATATATTCTCAGAATGGAAAAAAAAGTGTACCGAACTGAACAGAACCGAAGTGACCTGCTGATGGAAACACCCCAAAACAGACTGCTCCTAGATATCAGGATACCTAGGATCAGACCCCCAGCCCTGGAGTTTGCGCTGCTTGAATTGACTTGCTCCAGCCATGAAGGTCTGTTTCTGTAAAAATGACATCTACAAAAGCTTGGAAAATAGCAATGCAGGTAGTTAAAGGGAAACTTTAAAAAAAACTTTGTCATTATAGTGTGGAGAGTACATGCTGATGGAGGGTGTTTGGCTTCTCCCCAGGCCACCGCAGTGATGCCAGCTCCACACTGGAGCTGGTTGAAAATCTGCAAAGTTTCCCTTAAACAGCTCTAACAACTCGAATTCAGCCAGCAACTGTGGGTAAAAACAGATTAACACAGAAGAGACATCCACATGTAAACAAGATATTTACATATTTACGAGGTAGAGGGACACTGAAAACCAAGGTAATGCAAGGTAGAGGATAGGAATGGAGGATCCACTGTGAGTCCATTGAGGTCGGATGCAGAGGCTTCACAGGCCAGTCATTTTGCAGAGTAGTCCAAGTTTCTTGGGATAACAGGACTGTGCAGCTAGAGAGCCAACAAGAAGATCCTCAAGATTTGGCAGTGAAGGCGTCAAGATGGCTGTAGATCAAGCAGAGTGATCCATGGACCCCAAAAGCGACTTGGAAACGAGCTGGGGCCTAATAAGCACCAGCTAGGTCATTGCTGAAAGACCCAAAACACCCAATGACCCAAGGTAACATCACTGATGATGTGTCCAAGCATTGAAAGATGTCAGTGAAACAAAAATAATTTTTAAAAAATTAAAGTTTGGGGGATTTTAATTAAATTGTTATGGACAATAATGTTGAATTCAGAAGAGCTAAATCCGGAGAATATTAGAGCTCTGACTGACATGAAACTTTTGCAGATTTAAATCAATTCGTGATGAGATATAGAGTTAAAATAAGTGAAAAGAGCTTCATGAAGTGCCACCTAGTACTTTCCAAAGATAAGAGTAATCCTTTTGTGTTTGTCCTATCACAGAACTTTGTATTAAAATTCATTCAAACCTGATAAATAGCGTCTCAGACGAAACACCCACATGCTACTTATTGGTTATAATGCAGGAATACAGGTTCAAAGAAACCTTGAAACTACTTGAAAGTCCTTTTGAACTTTTTCTAAAACAAGATGTCTGGGACACTGATATGGTACACGGGGAGACACGGCACCCTGACCTGTCGTCCTCTTCTCGGACTGAGGACAGCAATGCAATTCAACAAGACCTTCAGACTCCAGACAGAGGAATAAGCTGACAGACAGGACTTTTGAAAATCCTCAGTCTTGATTGCTTAACTGAATCTCTCCAACGAATGACCTTAGTCCAAGGCACTGATGAAGAGGGGATTAGCATAACAGTACCACCGCTTTAAGGAGAGTGCTGCAGAGCTTTCAAAGGATAATATGTAGGCTCAACTGTGTTGCTGCAGGACATCAAAAATCCTGAATACTGACAGATGTTAATGATACATGAATATCAGTTTACTGCCATCTGAAATGTAAATTCACTTGAAGATGGTCACATTTAAGTCCCATTTGCAGATATTAATATATCACCATTAACAACTCATCTTAGTTGTGTATTTATTTGGCAAAAACATAGTTTTTAGTAATAAAAAAAAAAAGTTTAAATAAATCATCTAAATCATCAAAAGTTCTCACAAAAGGAATGGTTTCTTGAAAGTCCAGTGTGTAGGATTATTTGGGATGACATGTTGGCAGAAATGGAATAAAATACGTTTGTTTTTGGTTTTTTGTTTGTAATCACCAGTAAAATCATTACATTACAATGAGCTGTTTTTCCACACAGGAAGCAGGTTCTCATCCACGGAGTCCGCCTTGTTGCACCGGGATGTTTCTACAGCAGCCCAGAATGGACAAACCAAACACTGGCTCTAGATAGGGCCATTCATATTTTAGCATCAGTCACTGTAGTTAGCGAAAGCCAAACAGTGTCACAAAAAAAACACTCATTTTTAATTTCAAACTGCTTTAATGAGGGCATTTATCGGTTTAAATCACTGGGTCTGTTTGTTTCGGAGAAAAAGAGACCTCTGTGGATGATTTGGCTTCCAGTTAAAACAGTTAAAACAAAATTACAATATCTACTGAAACATTAAGCTTTTTAGGATTCCTGTGTAACTGAATGGAAAGAGGACTAAGACTTACGTGCTTCACTACCTCGTGGGAGGAATTGCATTTTAAATCAATTCACAACAAGCACATCTGCAGAGGGCTTTTTTCCCTTTTTAAGTTCATGTGCAACTATAAACGTAGCCACACAGAACAGCAACTCTCCTCTCATATCACCCCCTCGCCTTGTTTAAAAAGACTGTAACGACTACCAGCTAATCACCACCATGCATTCCTTTTCTTAGCATGCATGTGAGTGGAAATAACCCCCTCTGTCCTCTGTATGTGTCATCCAGAAAAAAAATACTGCAGATAAAGAAAGAACTAATTGCATTAACATAATGTACTAGTCGCATTTATGTGCAATTATCGTCTCCAAATAACCTGACCTGCATGTATTAGGACAGAAGGTGGAAAGCCACAAAGGGGAACATACAAACTCTAAACAGAAAGACTCCAGCAGCCAGTGTATTCACACTCACACACACGCACACACACACTGCTGTAAGGCAACACTGCTAACCGCTAATTAAACTATTAACTGTATTGATATAATGATAACCATGACATGCTCAAACTTCAGATAAGGTACTTTATGCACCAGAATTTCCAGCATATTAATTAAAATAAGCAAAGAAAAAAGAAACTTAACTTTCCTTGACACAACTGAAAAGTAGTCTCATTCAAAATGCTGTACACAGTACATTATGATATGGAAACAAAAAACAAAACAAAAAAATCTATGACTTGGATCAGCTGCAGACCTGGCTACTACTCCTGAAAAGAACAACTGTTAAAAAGCTCCCTTATGGAGTAAATATTGGACTCAACCATTTTGGATGCCAACCAAAAATCGGCAGCAATTATGTGAGATGGCAGTCAGAGCGAAGACAGAGAGGAATAATAGATTAATCAATTAAAGAACGGAATTTTAATTATCCCATAGTGGCTTTTTATTTTGTTTTCACATCTACCTAATGTGCAGCCTCAGGAGCAAGTACAGCTCCACTGTGAAATTCACTGTAGCACCATTGTAAGCTTTGCTGGGTACTGTGATACCCAAGTCAAGGTCAGCAGAACGCTACGTGCTCTTTAAAGACACCTTAACAATATCACCAAAAGACGCCGCATTATAAATCAAGATAGGAAATACAGAAATACAAAATCTACCTACAGCTGAAATCCTCGAGCTTCACTCCACTTACAAGTTGAGAACAATTCAGCTGTTTTCTCCTCCAGCTGAGACACTTGACAAACTGAGGGCTCTGAAAGCTCTAATTAAACTCTTTTAAAATTGCCCAATTTTTATTTGCCAGTGAAACAATGAAAACTTCAACAATCATAAGTCTTAATTTGGAAAAAAAAAAAAATAGTCACAATTTGATTTATTAATGACTGAAACAAGTTTTTGATGTCCGTGTAAACAGATGCCAAATGACTTTATATTATTTTTGTTATATGTAGTCAGTGTAACCTTTTCCAGATTTGGTGTTGTTACTCCATATTTTTCGTCATATCTGTATTTTTTTTTTAAAGTCTGGCACTTTGTTATTGAATCCTATGGAAAAGAAAAGCCTTTGCTCCATCTTCAAGTGTCAAATCAGATTATCATAAGACGGAGCATATGACTGAAAGACCCAAGCAACACGATTTAAAACAAATCACTTGAAGGAAAAAAAAGCAGATTTAAGGCACTGTGAAACAAAAACTGCAGGTACTGTGATCTACTTGTTTTATCTTTTGTTCCTTAATGTCTGTTTTTTGGTGTTTTGTGTATTTTTTATGTGTTTGTGTCCTTTCATTTTCTGACAGGTTCTTTTATTTGTCTGCTAAAAGAGCTTAAAACCGAGACTTCATGTGAAACATTGTGATGATCCATGAGAATTGCTAGTAGCTCCTTTAACTTTTGAAATCATCATTGCTGAAGGCAAACTTGCAAACCTAAGCATTAAATGTTGCCTGTGTGTCTAGCAATCATGTCCGTAGAAGTGACACTAATGGTTTTTTTTCATGATCTGTTTACTATATAAGATACCAGAATTCATGACAAATGTCCATCATGAGCTAGCAGAGTTAAAACTGATTAAGCTGCTTTTTTTCACTGAGTCTAAACTTCTTACTTAAGCTCAGTTTATAATATCAAAGAAAAATAAATACCAGACAGACCGAGTGAACATAGTGTAGCCTGTACACTAAAGAGACAAAAACTTCCCTCCACAGATAGTGGAGATTTAAAAAAAAAAGCTAAAAAGGAAAACTGGGCTAACATTTGTCTGTTATACAAATACAACACTACAGAACATTTATTTTTCACATGAAATCATTTTTTTAAATTATTATTTAATCCGCCAATTATTTTCACAATTCCACCATGCATTGTTCAGTCTATAAAATGTAAAAAAAATTGTGAGAAATGCTCATCACAATTTTCCCAGAACCAAAAGTCTCAAACCTCAAAGACTGTTCATTTGCTATCATAAATGACAAAGAAAAACAGCAAATTCCTACACTTAAGAATTGGGAACCAGCAAATTGTTAATCATTTCTGCCTTTTTTTTTAAAGAAAAATTGTTTAGCTTCCCCCATGTGGTCAGATAAACACATGATTAATAAATACAATTAGTTTTTTGTGTAATTTTCCTTAATTGTACATCTTCATGTTTGAGCTACTTTTGTTAGGTGTGGGACAGATTTTCTTTGTGTCTTAAAACTACAGCTTCTTTGTGCAGGACTAAAACCACAGAGCAGCCACCAACAAGTGGTCTCATCTGTTTACTGCCATTATACCGATATCAAAATTTATTCTGCAACTTAACAGACAACATGTTGGTGTTAACACAAACTCTGGGCTTTCACCATCCTCTGTCTGAAAAATATAAACAGCACAGTTCAAAAAGGAAATAGCACTCAAGGCCTGATTTGGACTCCAGCATCTGATGGCCGTTCAGCAGAGATGGACTTTGAGTCGTCTCAGTGCTGAAGCATCTGCAGGACGTGTGTCCCGCTGCTGCTGACGGCCTCCAACAGCCAGACAGAAAGAGGAGAGAGCAGCAGAGATGGAGGGAGGGATGGAAGGGAAAAGCAGGAAGGATAAACAAAAACAAACACAGACATCAAGAGTCATTGAAGCAGTGTGTGAGAGCCACGTGAGGCAGCCCACCCTATGGAGCAAATAGCAGCTGGTGTGTATACTAACAGCCCTACAGGGGCCGTGGCCTCCACAGCCCCAAATATGGAGAAGCAGAAAGGGGAGATAGGAGGAGGGCTGGGTGATAGAGGGGGATGCTTGGGGCTAAATGGGGTGAGCAGTTAAGCCTTGTTGGTTACAGTATTGGCAGGAAATGCAGGAGATGGGAGGGGGCTTCAAGGCTTCTACAGCCCATTTTAAAGTGACAAACACAGAGACCAACAGGGTTTTTTTTAAAGACAAATGCAAGAATTTTGAGATTGGTTGTTGTTTAGTGTAAATGTTAAATAAGAAGGATCTTATTATGTTCTCATCAAGTTATTTGCTATAATTTAATAGCAAAATCGCAAAAAAACAGAGGCCCAACAGGGCAAGAATTATGATCAATCAAATGATTGTACAAGGTTTTAACTAAACGCCTACATTTCACTCTGCCAAAAAAAAATAATAATTTCCCCAAAAAGCAGAAAGAGACGTGTCTGCAGTTCTAAGGAGGTGAACTAAGGCTGCTTGCTTATGACAAAAATCATAATCAACATTATTTTTGTCAATACTGAGATCTGATTTTTTATATGATTACTCATTTGAATTTGGAAACATAATGCATGTATTGAATTTTAAAAAAACAACATTTGTTTTTAACAGTTGATTTTATCAAAGTCAACTAAACATGCCAAAGTCAGCTTTTATGGAGGGGCAAAAACATTCTGCTGTACAGTAAAGGGGTGTGTCGGATATATAACATGAGACAAAATGAGAGCATCATGGCAACAAAACAAATAAAAACAACTTTTATTTCTATAATCTAATCATTGGAAGAATAGAAAATATAATTAAGTGACTAGTTTTCCAGCACCTGCACACATACAAAGCCTCAAAAACAAAGCGGATAAAATCTTGCTTTAGAAAAGTAAACTAATTCAACAAGACAAGACCAAAAAGGAGACAACAAGTTGCAAGAATGTTGTAAAGAAAAAAAAACATCTGAACACATAAGTCATATTGAAAATGGGGGAAATTATTATGAAAATAAGACCCTCGTTGAAATACACCAGGGTTTAGCCAATAAATTCATTACAAAATCCTTGTACTTGCTGACCCCTTCAGTGTAACTCTTATTGCTAAACACAATTTAGGTTATAGGACATGAAAACTATGCACATTAAGAGTTAACTCCAGTTTGGACACTGAGGGGAACCTGAGTGAAATCAAGCTGGCTTTCATGATGAGTAAATGATGCGCTGCATGAAGTCGCGGTTATCAAAGGGTGAAACATAACAATATCATCAACACTTTTTTTTTTTTTTTTTTTAAATTCCAAAGGTGACAGTCCAAAACCAAATACGCTCAATTTGCTGCCACATAGGGCGGAGAAAAGCAGCCGCAAGTGTGCTTGAAATGACAGAACTGATCAACTGATTTATGGAATAGTCGCCATTTCACTTTCTATTGTATAATTCGTTAAGGATATATTCAGGCACTGTGACTGTGTCAATGTGATGTCACTGCAAATGTGGGAATTAGTTGAGGATTACAAAAACAGGCTTTCTGCACTCTACAGCTACGCACCGAGTTATTACATTCCAAGTTGCAACAGGCTTCATTTATTTCTGTCCTTCATGAGTCCCACTCAGTTAAGAGTTAAACAACCAAAATAAAATCTGCTCTGTGTGGCACAAACCATAAAAGTTTTACAATGAAGTCAACTGTGGAAAAATAATTCTCCTTAGATGAAAACAATCTACAGTGATCTGCTATTTGGAAATAAAAACTGACACTGTGCTGGAGTCTACCATCACATTACACAGGTTTAGCATGAAGTCTGTGCTTTCTGCAAAACTTTCTCAAGCATCTCACATTGGAGAGGAAATGTTCATAGCTAAAAACTACTCGACAGCAGCGGTAACTGACAAACATGTTGTAAAAGCTCATCCACAAAGCTTAGAATAAACAACAGCTCCATAAAACCTGGTATACTTTCACTTATTTCTCTATAAGCTCTTTTTATAAACACATTCAAGGCAAAGACTTGCAGTAAAATCTAACAGTAAAAGCTACACAACGTGAAATTTTACAATATTCCTCAATATTCCATTTCACCTACAAGAGTATGTTTGTGCTTCTCCCACCACTCGCTGCTCTCGTCCACCATCTTCCTTTATCTTCTTTATCTCTCTCTCTCTTTCCCTATCTCTCTCTCCATTTCAATATTGAAGAGAGTTTTATTAAGGGCTAGACTCGGGTGTGCTGAGGCGCTCTCAGTAATTTTCCTACAAAGTGCTTTAATCCATCACACGGCCAACATGTGGCCTTTGCAGCCATACATCATCTCAGCCCGGGGAGAGAGAGGAAGGGAGAGAGAGGGAGTGGTAGCATAATTTCTGCTCTCCTCCTCCTCCTCCTCCTCCTCCTCCCCCTCCTCCTCCCCACCCCCTTCTACTCCTTCTTCTTCTTCTTCTTCTTCTTCTTCTTCTCTACCTTCATCTCCCGCCTGAGTTTCCCACCTGGGAGGGAAACCACATCTCCTCCACATATTCCTCAGTCAAGTCCTCTCTCCATTTACAAATGAGAGTGAGGCATGAGCGAGGATGGGGTGAGGGGAGGGGAGGGGGGGGGGGCAGCAAAGTGAGAGAGAGAGCGAAAATGAAAGAGATGGAGATAGCCGTGAGTGAATGAGTGAGTGAATGAGTGTGTGAGGGAGAAAGAAAGAGATAAGGAAAATGGAGAAAAGCTTACTGGAATGAATTAAAATTGGGGACAAAAGCGGGTGAGAGGAAGTCAGGCTGCGTGCGTGCGTGTGTCTGTGTGTGTGTGTGTGTGTGTGTGTGTTGTGCTATATGCGCAAGGTGTGTGCATCTGCGTGAGGAAATAGAAATAGAAGGAGATGGGGGAGAAAAAAAAAAAGGTGCTGCATTTCCCAGCATGCAGCTGGTGCAGTGTTGCCCTCTGCGTTGCCCCCGGCCAACACCTGCCTCCATTTCGCTCTCTCCGCCCTCCTCGCACCGAGAAGCGGAGGTGAACTCTGGGCCCCCTGACTAATGGAATGGGCCCTCTCTTCCAACCATTAGAGGATTGGTGTCCCTTTTCGCGCCCCTGGGTGCCCTACGGTACAGGAAAGGAAGAGGAAGGGGCGAGGGAGGAGATGGTGGCACGCTGGCCTTTTTCCTTTTGCCAGACACACACACATACCTGGCCATAACATAACAGCCTGGAGAAATCCAGCCAGAGTAAGGCTTGACATAGCTTAGCATCTGACTGAGGCTATTTCTGAGAGGATATTAGAAATTCTGAATTGGGGAGCAGCGCTGTGAGGTTTCAGAGAAGAAGCTCTCTGAATGTGTACGACAGCGGCCCCGGCTGATCGCAGAGCGTTTGTGTGATTTCATTTAGCCGGTAAATCCAGTGCTCTACCTCAATTACATCTGCTTTACTCAGATGGAAAACACACCTCACAAGTACAGAGGGAAGAGAGGGGAGTGGAGGGGAGAGGGGCACGGAGCGGATTGGGGATTGAATCTCTCGATGAGCTGATAGCACGTCCGCAGACAGCGAGCCAAGCTGTGCTGCGGTAATGTTATGCTAATGATATGGTAATGATATGGTAATCTGCCAGCAGTATTCCACCTCACTGGAGAGAAGGGGAATCTGGGAGGCCTTTCACCATTGGTTGGAGACCAGGGACTTCCTGGTGTCAGAGTTCAAGACAAAAACCCAGCACACACACACACACACACACACACACACACACACACACACACACTCACATACACACTTAATTCTCAAAGCAGTGATCTCAGCTAAAATAAAAACAATGCAACACAGACCTAATCTGGCTCTAATCGGATTTGCAAACTCTTAAGTAAGCAAAAAATAATACCTGTAAACAATGCAGTATCGTGTGATGTAACTTAAAACTAGGTCGGCTGTATTGTAAAGCAAGCCTGCGAGCTGAGGCTTCTTTTTAATCAGCGTGTAATATCAAGTCACTGTGCTGTTTGTTCTGTGCAGGCAGAAAGTGAAACAGAAAATCATCTATTTTAGATCGCGATCAGGGTCTTTTTTTTTCCTCTCTCTTTGTCATTGTGCGTGAAACCCTGCACCTGTAATGGCTGCCATTACCTGCCTAGTCAGAGCATCTCTTTCTCTGTGGCTCATAATGATTGCATTAAGGCAGCACATCCTTGGTTGGGGATGAGACTCGCCATTGTATGACAGAGTAATCTGTGAATCCACGTCAGTGCTGCCACACGGCTGTAATAATTACAAGCAAGAGCTTCCTGGGCGCGTTTGTTTCCTTATTTAAATTTTTCCACATTTCACTGCATCATTGGGAACGAGGCGATTTAAAAAGGAATGCTGACAAACTACAAGCCATCCTCAAATATTTCTAAATGAGTAAGGTGTAAGACAAATGTGGACAGATGAACTCCATCTCTCTGACACATTTAAAAATCATAAAGACTGACAGGGAAAGGCTTCGGCGCGTCTGCTACCACCTGCAAAAAAAAAAAAAAGGGAACTGCAGTGCATCAGAGTAAATCTGCCCGTGCGGCATAAAGACATCAGCGCGGGTATTTTGCTTTGTTTTTCTTTGTATTTTACAGTTGCAAAATGGATATGTCAAGTGTGCACAAAGGAGAGACGAGATGACATTTTCCTGGATGCCGTACACTAAATCAAAGAGACCAACAATATGTTGAGTGCCAGCATGGAGACATTTGATTCCCATTCCACTCATGCAGCATTACCACTGGAATGCCAGCAGACATCACAATCCTCCAAAGCTGGCATGGGGCTTGTCAGACTTTTCATTTCACTTCAATGTTTTTTTTTTAAATATATATATATATATATATATATATCATCACAGCAAATTGTGAAGCTGCGGCTTCTTCTTGATAGTACGATATTTACAATAGAATTAACAAAGGCGATTTAGTGTCAGTGACATTTAGCATCAGCCTCTGGCGACCGACAGGTAGAGGAAGCCAGTCAGCAGATTGGACCTGGGGGGGGGGGGGGTCGTGAAAGTGGGGGTTGTCTGAGGCTCCTCTCAGGATATAGTGGAGCTGAGTTGGACACCTCATTAACACAAATACACTGACTACACATCCCTGACAATGAACTACAACAGAATGCTGCATCCATTCACTGGTTTTGACAATGCCGCAGGATTCTTGCACCATTTCTCAAACCGGAATAGAAACTAACAAAACTACAGTTATTGCAAATATGTCTTTTATAGCACCACGTGCATGCACATGTAAATAAAAAATTGGTTTTTTTGCTTTTGTTTGGGTCATTACAAGTACATCGGGGGGCTATCAGCTGTGTATAAAAGAGCAGAAAACAATGCAGGAAGAGGCAGAGGTGTTTGTGTGCATACATGAGGGACAACGAGAGAGAGACAGGCAGAGAGGAAGACAGAGACGGGGGTGGACTGTCCAATACACTCCTGATAAAGGTCAAAGAGATGTTTTATTCATGATCCAGGCAGCAGCAGAGGCAGCAGAGACAGCACAGGCAGCGAGGCCAAGGTTGAAATGAGCTTGCGTCCCTGTTCCCCCGGGCCAACCAACGCTGCACACAGCCTCACACCAGGCCAGCGGACACTCCCTCAAACTCTTATCAATAATGTCAAAACACACACACACACACACCAGTATCACTTATCAATAACTTCAAATGACTGTTTTTTTATTGTGTGCCGCAAGTAAAATCGATGCAGGAATGTGCATCTGCCGCCAAAGAACAAAGTGCAATACGCTTTAAATGAATGAAGTGCTACCAAAACCTTTTATGGGGACTCTTGGGAGATTTAGAGTGGGCTTTTCTCACCTGTAGGGCTTTTTCTATAACCAATTAAAAACAGAACTATGAAAATGAAAAACATTATATCTAAAAAAAAAAATCAAGATGGATTACTGTACTTAAGGTCAGGCACTTGCACTATCTGGGTGTTTTAGCATGTGAAATGTCCATGATGGATTGCTTACACAATGTTTTTTAATCAAATAGTACATTTTATCGCAAGAATCTGTGTTGATTCTTTGAAAAGACGAACTTAAATAAAAGAATCCCTTCTTAAAATCCTGAATGTAACAGAGCACAGCAGGAACGGATGTCAATTCATGGGGGCTCTTACCTTTTAAATCTTTCTGACTGTGAATCTTTCATAAAAGGGAATCAGAAGAAGTTCATTTCAAAATATGTTATGCCCTTGAACAGCCTCTTTGAACTCCCTCTAACCAAAAAAAAATGGACTGTATTCCACCTATCCAAGACCTGCGCTGAGCCCTTATTTTTTATTGCAGCAGAGAACATTCTTTGAGGGAGCTGACACACTTTCAGGCTCAACAACCAAAGTAACCTTTAAAGTATTGATGTGGATAAATCACATCTAGTCTTCCGACAAATGGAAAGATTTCAGCATGACAGATTAAAACTCAGGCAAATAGGTAAAGACCCAATCATCTCTAAAGACATTCAGATGGAGCCTATGCAATATATATAGGAATTTCGCACGTGTAAACTGTATGTGCAAATGTGTGTCTTTCTGGGTGTGTGTATGTGTCTCTTCAAATGTGTGTGTCACTCTCCGTAGACTGTATGTGTCTTTGATCAGATATGAAATATTCAGAAACGCTGCTGTAATTTGATGAAAGTCAGATATCCCTCAAACAGGAAAGTGAAGTCAGCACTTTGGCAGCTCAGGAACCAGATTTAGAAAATGTAAACTCCAGGCCCACACGAAGAGGCAACAACAGGGGTTTTAAACATGCACTGACCCGTTGAATGAACTCCAGTCCGTGCTGCTCGGCCAGAGCTCCGACGGCTTCGGTGCCTCCGTCCATTTCCACTGCATAGAAGACATGGCGGTTGGTCCCACGATGCCCCTCTGTGGTCACTGGGTTCCTCTGCAGCAGCAGGCATCCAAGCACCAGCACAATCGCACTGAACATGGAGCCTTACAAAGAAGATGTAGAAAAAAAAGTATGATTGATTTTCAAATTCTAAGAATTTGTGTATTTAATCATGTTTTTTTTTTTAACAATTTCATATCAATAATCTATGTTTTAGGGGACACTATGTCAGTCACATTCTGGCATTACATAATGATGCAAGTGTGTCTCTAGTAGTAAAACCAGTGTGAAACCCAAATAAAAACATGCAATCAAGCAAGAAAAGCATGCAAGTAGTGCTGCAACTAATAATTATTTCACTTATGATTCATCTGCTGAATATTTTTTGATTAATGCACTTCTTTAATTGTCTATAAAAAGCCAGAAAGTCATGAAAAATGGCCAACAGGTTTACTTAAATAGCTAGTTGTGCCTGACCAACCGTCCAAAACTTACAAATGTTCAATGTATCATCATATGCGACAAATAAAAGCATTACAGTCTCACATTTGAGAAGCTTGAACCAGCAGCAGTTTGGCAATTTTGTTTAAAAAGGCTGAATAATTACAATAATCAAAATAGTTACTTGTTCTTTTTTTTTTAGCTCTAATTGTCAGACATCATTTTCCTTTTACAAACTGATATGCAGCAGCATTCAGTACCCCACTTGATATGCTCTCTCTCCATTGGTTCTCCATAATAAAGTCTAAAAAACTGACATTATAAATATCGACATTACAAAAACACAAACACCCACGATTTTAAATATTACCATAACACTCCAAATACCATCTAACTCCACAAATGAGTTTACAGAGTGTGGGATTCAGCATCTCAGCGCAACAGTATTGAACATTGGCAATTGTGAAACAATTTGCCCACAGCCACCTCCTCTGTACTTTTGCATGAAATCCACAGTGGCTGCCACCTACAGCAAGCAAACCACCCACCTGTAGCCACAGAGAGTGAAACGTCCAGGAGAAAATCTTTCACCCAGTGCGATGAAAGCTAGAACTCTGGCATCGGGGGCCCCAAGCGAGACAACACACTCTCTCCAGTTCCCAACCCACACGTTTAATCTCCTGGCCTTGATGCAAATGCTTCTGAGAGCAGAAAAACAGCGGCGCTCTCATTGTGTGAACTAACTTCCCTCTTTAAGCAGAACAGGAACTTTATCAGTCTTTTCTTTATGCCTGCGCTTTCCTGTGAACGATGATGGAACAAAAAGTTGTCACTTCACTCTTCTCAGTATCTGCTCAAGAGAAAAAACACCCGATGCACTATTGAGGAACATTAATTGCTTAGACTCCCACTCCTTCACCCAGATTATGCAACTAACATTTACTGTCAGTTTCTTTATATACAGTATATACATTAGTTTATATTGAAAGCTATCAGCAAAGCAATTATGTAACCACCTGTATTCATTTGTTTTCCACATCTACACGCTTCACCTCAACACTTCGAAGCTGCAACTAATTAGAGCTGCAACTATTAGTCGATTAATCAGTTAGTCAGTTGGCAGAAAATTCATCTGAAAGTTATTTAAAGTGATATTTCAGGCAAAAGAGCACAAAATTTGTGGTTACAGCCTGTTTTTGTGCTAGACTTGAACTACATTTTCAAAGTTTTAGACTGTTAAATTGGACAAAACAAGCTATTTGAAAATGAAATCTTGGACTTTTGGACATTCTTTTACTTCTGACGAACCAAACAATTAATCGATTAATTGAGAAAATAATCAACAGATAAATTGATAATGAAAGTAGTTGTTGCAGCCTTACATCAAGTCATGGTTATGAAATCTATTATCTGCAATATTTGTACTTCTGGGGTCTATTTGGGCGCTTTTTCTGCCAAAAAAAACACCCCCAAACATACAGTAAAACTCCAAACTAGAAGATTAAGATCTCTCGCTCTCTATATAATTCTGTTTGTATGTTTATCTGACTTCTCTTCAAAAGCAAAGTGCCTCCTCCTGCAGCATTTTCCCCCCAAACAACCAACAGTGCAGCTGACCACCGTTTAAAGTCTACAGCATCATTCAGCTCCAATCTCCCCAGCCACTGATTGAAATCGATAACCTCACTTGGGGCTCGGGCCCCAGTCAATCCCACTGGAGGTGCAGGGCCGGCAGCATACACCCCACCCAGCGAGGAGCGGGCCTCGGGCAGAGATGGAGTAGACAGGGGAGGGAGAGAGGGAGGGAGAGCACATGAGACTGGAGTACAGGAGAGCCACATTGAACAGTGTCAGGGCCTCGGGGCCTACTGGGACGCTGATAAAGTACCTGGACATTTTTATAGACAAACTACTTATTTCCGTCCTCATATCGCTTGGGAAGACTGATAACTTTATATTCCTCTCAGGCAGAGGAATGAAAGGAGGGGGGGCCCTTTCAGGAGTTTAATTGATCAAACTGTAGCCACAAGGGGTTTTTTTCTAGAGATAAAAGGGACTAGCACTCTCCCCTGTACAATGCAGAGATCTTTTAGAAAGCAGACCCGATGAAAAAAGAGAATGTAACTCATTATGCAAAGTCATTACAGGCCTCTGACTATACTCCTTAAAGAGAGGGAGTTAATGCTGGAATTGTAGCGTACAGGATTTCCAGAGGTCAAACTACCGGTCATAGGATAACATTATTTTACAATGTCTAGATTATTACTTCAACCAAACTTACAGATGGCTGTTTTGAAGTCAGACTATTTTAAGGGTCTGACAACAGTAAAATATAATTTTATTACTGCTTACAAGGCAACTTGCAAGGACATGGGGGCAAGTCTCAATGTCAGTGAGCATTCCCAATATATGAGAACAGAACTTTACTGCCCCACCTGAGCCTTTGTCCAGCAGTCCTGGTAATAACCAAGGTAAACATTGTATCTTTATAGTGTTTATTCTCAGTAATGACTAGAATAACTGCCTCCTGATTATATATCTCCACCAGCCAGTAAAGTTGCAGTTCTCCATCTCTGTCCAGACTCAGGACAGTATATGCTTCAAATATGGATGTTGTCGCAAAGACGTTACAAATTCTGGCAGCACAGATGATCTATACAATCAGCACAGTTCAAAGAGGGACACCCAAGATTAGTGCCATCAATCCAGCATCCGACCAAATGTTTCCCCTTCTATTTAAGTTGAGACCAAGTAAAAGTGACCTTGGCCTTTGACTTCCAAAATCTAATCAGTGCACCGTTGAGTCAAAGAAGACATTTGTGCCAAATTTGAAGACATTTTCTCAAAGCGTTCCTGACATACTGTGTTCACGAGAATGAGACGGATACAAGGTCATAGTGACCTTTGACCACCAAAAATTAAAATCAGTTCATCATTGAGTCCAAGGGGACGTTTTGAGCAAAATTTGAGCAACTTTCCTCAAGGTGTTCTTGAGATATGGACAGACGGATGGACGGAAAATCCCGAAAACCATAATGCATCTGGCCATAGCCGTTGCCGTCGCAGGCATAAAAATGATCACAGCGTGCAGCATAAGTCATCAGTAATACAGCAGTATTTATGAAAATTTGACAAAAGTAACAGAAATCTCCAGATGCTGATATATTTCATGCACAGTATAGTATTGTTCATAGTAACTGCACATAACACAAATAATCCATTATATACCTTTTGTTTACCAAAATGTAAGTGTAATCCAGAAGGCATTAACTCAAATTATTAACATTATACAAAGTTTTCCTGTACACAGCAACATTCTATAGTGCATCTTGTGATTTTTATGTGTGTCCTACAACTCTAACAACACTAGCCAACTCATTTTTCTTTCATTCAGGTTAATATAACAGACTGGAATATATGCAGTGTCTCTGAGCATCCCTGAGCAAAGAACTAATATTGCATTCAGGCCATCTTGTTTGGATATTTACTAGCCAAGTCTAAAGAACAGTTCATGTCAGCTTCTTAGTTGTAATTAAAAGTTGGAGATATTTGGTAAATTCTCAAAGCACTACTATTTCCCACCTGATGAAATATGCTAAAGAGGAAGTGATCAGTTGCACAATGGAGCCACCGTCATACTTACAAACTGACTCAAAACTAATATCAACACTAACCGAATCAATTCATCTGGTTTGAAAGGAGGCATACATTGTTTTCACCTGGTTTCACTTGTTAATGAGCTCCTGAAAATATGTGAACACAGCAAAAGTAGCTAATTTTAGCTTTTTATTAAAGTGACTACAAAGTTAGCCCCTCTGCTGCCATCATGAACTCCCCTAAGTCAGATTGACGAGGGGAGAAATGTAGCAAAAATCCCCTCCAGCAGCTGCTCTGTAGGTAGCATGTATGTTGACCGTAACCCAAGACCCTCAAGTGAGTCAGGGATGAGGGGTTTAAGACAAGGTATTATTAGTTCATCAAACAGATTACTAGTCCTCTAACCATGGCAGTGTGGGTATGTACAGACTGTGCTTGACTGACATTTCCGTGACTCTATGTTAGCTTTGTTACAGCATCTTAAGAAATTAACACCTTTTTCATGCTAAACATTTGGAATTTGGTGGCCTCGGCATATGGGCTTTTTTCACAGGCCACTCAGCAGATAAAGGAAACTACAAATACACTGGCTAGTGTAATTTTGTGAAACAAGTAAGCTACAGAGGTCGGTGTTAGGTACCAGTATTTGCATGTAAGCTATCACTCAGTCCTCTGAGTTCTCCACTGATGTTAGACGCATGCACACATACATGGACACACCCAATCAAATCAATCACAAATTCACAACAGCTGCAACCACGCACACACATGTATCCTCCCATTCATATACTTACACACACAACCTCACAAACACTGGTCACTATCAGAATGATGCCTCCCTACAACCAGTTTACGAGTTATGAAAAGCGGCGTGGCAAAATAGTATGGGTGTGTGTGTGTTTCTACAAAGTTTGGTCTCATTGCCTGAATCCATTTCATTTTCAAGTTATGTGTCTTTCTGTTACAGGCCATCCCAATTTCCAATTGGCATGAATACAAACACACACAGTTGACCTACATACCAAATATTAGCCTCCTAGGGCAAAAACTGTGGCCCCAAAGGGTGCAACCCAGAGACCTGCTGGTCGCAGCTAAAAGACGAACAATTTTTTTCTGGAATACAAAGAATGAGTTAAGGACTCTTAAAACATGAGGAACGAAGCTGCTCTGTCGTCTGGTGGTATGGCAGCAGATTCTGTATCACTTGCCAGACAGCAGCAGGGCGAACAGGCTGTGGCTTGGTTGGGTATTGTCTTTTAAGTGTCCTCTGGGTTCTGCACAAGCACCTCATCTCACTGATATGATATCACTGACTGTGGACGGCTACCAATGACGCTGGGTGGTTTTACTGGCCGTGCACCAACAGTGACCATTTGTAATGTTTCCAGTCAGGTTGCCTTTTATTTTCTCTGTAGAAGTTGGCAATAACTTTGCAAATTTTGAATTTGGTGTTCTTATAAACTTACACCAACTTACACTTACGAAATACAGCAATTTCTGCTCTTCCTTAACCAGGATGAAAATGTCAAGTTACTTTAATTATATAAAGCTTTATATTTTATTTCAAACTATGTTTAATTATTTTCTTTCAAAAGAATGTGTTTATTTCAGTATTCATATATATTTTTGACTTGTCTGATAACCTTTTGCTTCCTTTTGTGAGTTTCAGGGTTTCATAGAAAGTACAGGTGTAACTAACAATATTAACAAAGGTGGCATTCCATTTAGTTGTGCCAGGCCCTTTTTTTTGTGTATGTTTGCTGTTTACCACGGCTTATAGGAATATCTAAATGTAACAAAGAACAGTATTAATGTTATGATTTACATCCTGTGCTTTTTGGGACGGTTGTAACAGTGGATTGACTTATTCAAATCAATTTTGCAACATTGTAAAGCTCATAAAACCGCTTAAATACATTGCCTCGGTATTTGACGTGTTGAAGTTTATCATATAGCAAACTATCAATTCCAGTCTAAATTTTGTTTGATTCATTGAGAAATTTGAAAAAAGTGTTCCAACTGTCCCTGGTCTCCCCTAGGTCCACCCAACTACACCCTGCATGGGACAGAAATGGGAGACACCTGTGTGGCTGTATGTTTTTGATTAGCTTATTACTATTTCATTTTACAAGGAGTCATTTTCAAAATGCTTCTGTAGTAGTCTGTCAGCAGTAATCCACATGTTGGCCAGAGTATTCCTTTACATACAGTTCATCAAGTTTATCAGAAAGCCCCAATAGGCTGCAAGTAATCCCAGTGTCAGGTTATTACCTTAACTGCATCCATTTTAGACATCTAATCTTTCATTTTTAGGGATGGGTGGATTACCAGCAAGTGCATACAGTCAGTGGTCTGAGTCAAGTTTCAAATCATCAAATTTTCAGTCTCCAGTCTTGAATTGTGGTTTTCACAGACTGGTCCAGTGCATCAAAGCCTGGAAACGAGGCTACATCTGAAGGCGAGGGGAGGGGGGGGATGAAACAGGTTCAAACCTCACTCCCTCTCCATGTACTACGGTGCACAGAAAGGATTGAATGGGTTTGTAGCGTAGTGACAGGGAAAAAAAAGCATTTACCTTTCCCTTCCAGACGACAGAGCCTTCACGCAGACGGACTGCCTCCTGTTGAAAGCAGAGCGGGAGGTCCATGCATCCTGAAGAAAAAAAATCTCCCGACTCGTCCATTTTTATTGTCTCCGCCGACTCCTGGTAACAAAACGTGCAAATTAGAGCATGCAAAACACCGCGTGCACCGTACATCTCCCTCACTTGACAAGTCAAACGTGCAGAAATAACGAAGTGTAAGTCGACAAAACGAGCACATCCACGGCGTGTGGCGGAAGGGGGGATTTTGTAAAGATGTGAGAATGCATTAGAATGCAAGAAATGGTGTGATGGCGAGAGGGACTGTTGGGAGAGACAGATCTGCATATGGAAATTAGGGTTAGCGTGGATAAAATTCCACTTTAACCGCTGCATTGTTTTGTATTAATTTGGGCGGGACCCCTGCAGAGACACTGAAAGGGACAAGAAGTGACTTTAACATAACTGTAGTGTGTGGTCATGCTATAGAGCAGATGCCCTGGTTCAGTTAATAAAACGCCTTTTATTAGCAGCAAAAGTGTATGCTTCAGGGTGTTTTATTAATGATCATTTAACATTTTACACACATGCGTTGTTCGTCGCGTGCGTTTCATCTGTCTTTTTTTAAAGGCCCCTGTGTGATGTGTTTGTAGCAAATTAAACCTCGACTTGAACTCTGTGACTCTCTTCGTGTTAACAACAACCAGTGAGCCATTTAACTCGACCACATGTGATTACTGAAACGTCGCACGAGGGTGAAAACAGAGCTGAATGCTTTCGGTGGAAAACAGAAAACAAATACTTTGATCTGTTACAAAACTGTCGATAAAACAGAAAAAGACTGCTGGACAAACACTCACAAGACAGTGGCACTTTACCTGGAAAAATGCAACACAGGAAGCACGCAGCAGTGACACATCTTGATATGTCGATAGGTTCACGCCCACTGTGAAACTTCCCACCAATCATCGGGCGCGGGGCGAGTTTGCGCATGCGTGGTGTGGGCGCGCGGGAGAGCCCGACAAAACCCAAACAACGGAGTCATGACGGCAGTGTAATCTTTATACTTTGCTTTGATATTACGGATCATTACATTGCACAAGAATCCGGTCTTTAAGGTTTGTAAATGTTTCGACTGATGTGTTTCTGAAAGTGATGCTGTGTTTAGATCCCTGTTAGACACGCCGCTATTTCAGTTCGCTATCTCGAACTGTGAATTCATTACATTAAGAAGAAAAGGGAGAAGACATAAGTTATTAATTTTTCCCGAGGGGAAATCCAATTTCATTCACTCTGTTGTCATTAACAAGTTATAGACACAGGCCCGTAATACACACACATGCAAAATCAGGATATATGCATGCATCACGTGGAGAAATGTCAGAGCGAGGAGGTGCTCATGATCAGGAACCCCGAGTAGACGGGGTTTTGGAGCCTTGCCTGAGGTGAACAGGCATCTCTCCAGCTATCAATCCACGTTGCATACTTAAACCGGCGACCCTTCGGTCCCCAAGCCAAGTCCCTAAACACTGAGCTTCTGCCTTCATTAAGATATTGAAAGTAATAGAAACTTGGTGAACACTAACATAGTGAATATGTCGTCTTGTTTACTGTAATATAAGTACACACCGTAGAGAAATCTAGCCTTTTATAACTGCTGTGGGGAATATTACGCACGTTCATGTTCAGTGAGGTGCATTGTGAAAGAGCTTATCTATGTAGCATATGTGACCATTAGGGACTGTTCGTTATTTATGAGAGAGGAGGGGGCTGTGCAAAAAGAGGAAGGAACTTCAAATAACTTTTAATCACTGGGGAGGGAATTGCGTTTTTGGATTTGGCTTAATGGAGGAATGTTTAACTTTAAATAGCTGCATTTTTTTTATTTATTTTAAATACTCCCAAAACCCACAAGTTAGGCATGTTTTCTTTAAACATCTACTTAAGCAAACATTTTATCATCGCCAGAAATAATGAAATATGGTTATTTATGGTAAAGGAAGAGTCATGCATTTTCCCCAGTTACTCAGGGAGTCTGGAGGAAAAATATTTGTTGCTCTGGGGAGGGTCATGATATTTAAAAAAAAAAAAAAAAAAAAACAGCCAACCCCCACCTACTGTGATAAATAAAACACAGTCCTTTACTGACTACTTTTAAAGCAAGGTAGCATCCATCTCCAGATTTTTAAGGGTACTTTTTTTCTGCAAAATATGTTAATCTGTTTTTCTGAAAAAAATCTTGCGATGTCTCACTATAATATTTTTGTCATTAAAGGGGATACAGATTCTGTACTGGCGGCATGGCAGATGACTTCAGTCCATCCCTCACCCCACCAGTTTCTCCATTCGCCGCAGATAGCCTATGTGAGCCGACCCCAGCCCGACCATCATGCTTCTGCTGCTCAGAAACAAAGGAGGACCCCACCAGAACGCTCTCCTCAGAGGGATACACTGCAAGAGGCTCCCTCAAACGGTACAATCACTGTCCGTCAGCTCACCAGAATCACAAAAAAAGAAACACATTTTTCCCCTTTGGAGGTCAGCAGTTTTCACTGTGCCACTTTGTGCCAGAGAAATGGTCCTGGTGAAAACTGCTGACAGCAACATCTGTGAATTAACCTGAGAAAGTGGGTCATTTTTCTGGCAACAGGAAACTACTGTTGATTTTTTTTTCAAAGGTCAGTTTTTGATACTTTGAGCACAGAGAATGAAATTCCAGTCACCTCCATTGTGAGAGGGTGGCAGCAGAAAAACCTTAGTAAATGAAGTCCCAACTGATGTGTATGCATCCGCTCTGTAGGCTGCTGCTGCGTCTTGACCCGGCCCCTGCAGAGTATGAGACAGACACAGTGGAGATCTTTGGCTTCCCCTTGGTGACAGAGACGGCACTGGTGGAATCTACAAAGCTACTATTTGGTCTTTTCAGGTAAACCGAGATGTAAAACAGATTGCAGCTGAATTTGCTTAAACACATTTGCCCTACTCTGAAGGTCATTCGCGTACACATCACTCGTCTTAGTTGCTCTTATATTTGTATATTTCAGACAAAAGGTTTACCGGTTGGAGTCTTTGGTGCAGTCCAGTTCGCATGACTTCGGTAAGTTTGTACAATACAAAATCCGCAATTGAGCTGTTAATCAGATTTTTAGTTTTCAGGTCAGTTTTTTGTCCATACAATAAGCTATTTTTTGCTCACGTTAACATTAGGGTTCCTGCTGATCCTAAAAAAGTCTTAAAAGGCATCAGATTCATTGATCTATAAATAAGGCCTTAATTGCTATTTAAATGTCTTAAATCAATCTTTCAAAGGTATTCAAAAATGCTAGGACAGTGGAAGCAGGCTATTAAGAATCACTTTTTTTAGATGTTGCATCGTAAAATCTCAAAATAATTGGTAAAAACCTTTTTTAAAAACAAAAAAGCATTTGCAATATCCAATCAAATGAAAATTAACAGGCTTTTTTTTTCAAGGAAGGGGGAATTATATAATAACATATTTTCATTGCTTTCCACTCGAAAAAGTTTTCAAAAAATCAGCATTAAACATAGATTATCTAACTTTTTTAACTTGAGCCAAAAAGTCATAGTTTATATTCAAGTAAACATTTGGACAAAATTGTCTCCAACCCAAGTAATTGATGTCAGTTATTGATTTATTTGTCTTCTTGGCTATTGTAAACTTGATCTTAAATTACATTCCATGGGGTATTAAGAAAGTCTTAAAAAGTCTTAAATCTAACTTTCTTCGAGCCGTAGGAACCCTGTAACATGTATCTAATGTGTTAGAGAGATACTTTGTTGTATATTTGCAAACGTTGGGATATGGTCTGTAGTGTAAACAGGAATTGTATATGTAGTTGAGTATGCTCCCTCAGATGTTGTAAAGTAAGAGCTTTAAATCACATTGGCTGAAGGGTGGGTTGAACTCAAGATCTTTTAATCAAGGGCAGATTTAGGAGCACTGGCCACAGCATCCCTCATGTGTTGTAGGTCAAGCCGGCAGCCTCCACTATGAAGCAGAGGACCTCAGACAGCAGTGCGTTTCATTTCTGCAGTATGTCAAAGTCTTCTTGCACAGGTGATTCTACGTGTTTTCATATCAACACCAGTACCACAAATTTAAATGTTTTTATTTTTATTTGTTACTGCTTTTCTTAGTTTATTTGGATATGCATGCGCTTTTCTATTGGTTCAGATACCTGGAACCGCCCAGCTCTATGGATGGAGGTCATTCTCACCCGTATGAAGAGCTGGAGAATCAGCTCCCCTCTGCTCTGCTGGAGGAGCTGTTTGGCGTCACTCTCCTCATTGGACGGCTCAAAGACCTGCCTGCCAACGTTCAGAGTGCCTTCACTATATCTAACCCAGGAAAGGTGTGTGTGTATAGCAAAGGCATCAGGGACTGTTGTGAAGGATAAAGGGCTTTGAAACACATGTAACAAAAGTGTGGATGAGGCACAAATGCAAGCTTTCAAGAAGCAAAAGAAAAATATAAGCTGTTAGGAATGAGTCATATGAGCCCGTAACTCTGAGTTTCTTAACATCCAGAACCTTGCTATAACTCAAGAAAATATTTCCAGTGGATTTCCCTTCTATTTAAACTCGGTGCTCTGTATTCCTCCCACAGATTTTTCCTCCCTCTTGGCATTTGTTGCACCTTCATCTTGACATCCACTGGTCAGTCTTAGAGATCCTTCACCTACTTGGCCACAAGATGCAAGGTATGTTTCCGGTCCTTGTACGGAAGCAAAAGTATGCACGCACATCCAATCCAAACATGGAGCAGGAGTAAAACAAACACGAGTGAAAAGAAAAAGGCAAAAAAAACAGCTTGCACACTGCAGGGCTCCTGTTATCACTTATTTAATGCACCAAAGTAAAGTTTCCAGCTCTCAGACTAGATTTACATTGCAAGACACCATCTTAAATACATATGTGAACAGTCATGTGGCCAATCACGTGAACAAGATGCTTATAAATACATGTCAATAAATACATGCCAATAAATAAAAACATAATTACACACAAAAAACATGCAAATGTGTGTATAAATATCCATATTGTACCTGGTTCTAAGTTCATTCATTATCGAGTTAAAAAAAAATTGCTATCTACAATTGAACACTCAATCAATGTCCTGCAACCCCCATATTTTCCAAGAAAAAAAGATTCCAAGAGTAAATTATGTGAATTATGTGTCCGGTCCTTGCAACAGAATGCATAAACAGGCAAAGCACAATTAAGATATAAAAATATGCCATGCTGCTTGTACTATGTTGTAGTGTAGAGACTGAATGTACCTGCAGTTTTGGAATCCAAATATTTCCGCTTAAGTGTATTATGGGAGAAGAACTGTAATAAAATTAAAGTACAAAATTGTTGCATAGTTACTGCTTCAGAGACACCATATTCTCTCTCCCAAAAAGTTTGAATGACTGTACCCTGACTGACATCTAACAACTTGCACAGCGGGCTAATCTCCTGACTTGCAGCTCACTCTGAGTCATTATCGTGGAAACAGGCTTTTAGTAATTTCACCTGTTCTTCTCTCCAGGCCAGGTGGTGTACGCCCACCAGTTTGTGAACCTGACGGGGGAGAACCTAACCGATACCAGCCTGTTTGAAGAGCACCTGTGCAGTCTGCTGTGTGACCTCACTGGTCTGGCTATGGGCAAATACAGCAAGGTGGGCGGCTGGCCACAGCTCATTACATCTCACTGTTGAGATGTACCAGCGGTATTTCTAGCTTGTTTTTTAGCTGAAAAAAATCTAGTATTGAATATGTTCACTACCACGTTTAGTGTTCAGTTAGTAGAAAACGGATGGACGCTGCTGATAGCACAAATTGAATATGAGTTCAGTTTCTGTCATTTTTTCCTGAATATCATGCTTTTTTACCATGCATTCATGTAGAACAGAGCTGCAGGTGGAGCTTACTAAGTTTAATGTATGCTGGTGATTTCTAGGTGAGGCCCACAGAGGCGCTGAGCAGCCACCACTGCCTTTGCTCCTGCACCAAAGAGCTGTGGGTGCTGCTCATGCATCTTCTGGAACACAGGAATAAGGTGTTGCACACACAGGTAACTCAAATACACACATTTTCACAGTCTTACAGTCAAATATGACTCTGCCCATAATCCCAAATTAACCAACATGTGTTTCCGTGTAGTCCTTCTGGAGCTACATGAACTCGTTGTTGAGGCCTCTGGTTTCAGGGAAGCCAGCAGCAGAGCAGTTCAGTGGCCTCCCTGCGCACTGTAAGGACCCTCTGGGCTTCACATGGTGGCTGCTCACTCATGTAGCAATGTTGGGGCAGTACAGTCGTAACGGGACTCTCCAGTCAGAGGTAAGACACAGAATGACAACATTGACATCTTAAATAAGTATTTCACTGTTGAAAGATCGTCTTTTCACAAATCTAGAATGTCTATGCCATAGCAAGATGCAAATAATTTATTGAAATTGGTGCTATATGGCTGGAGAAAACAAAGATAAAGAGCTGGAATTTTTCTTTGTTCAAGAAGTAGAAAACCTTCAACTACCAGAGTGCACTGCCCCACACCGGACTAATAAATGCTTCCGCTGGTTGGCGACGTAACAAGTTGCTGTTTTGACACAGAAAACAATAGGGTGTTCAACTGGTAAAAAGCAGTCTCATATTACAGTTAAATTGCACAAAAATATGTTTCTGAAGACATTTTGGGTGGTAATTGGGCAGCACAGAAACAGAACCTCTCTTTATATTTGATCAGTGCTGCCGTTTGATCTCAGTGTTTTTCAGGCTCCATTCAGAATTCAGAAAACAGTATGGCACCCGCTTGGCACGGAAAACAATAAGGTGGCCAAACAGTGCACTAAAATATGTCTCTGAAAATATTTGGGGTGAAAAATAGACAATGCAGGAACAGAATCTTGGTTTGTAAGAACTGCCTAGTTTTTACTGTTTGATCTGAGTTTAAAGACAGAGAGGGGCGGCTCTCTCTCTCGATCCTCTCCAATAGTCTTTGAGTCCAAGGTAGCAGGAATAGAAAATAAAGAAGTACAATCTGTAACAACATTCCTAGGGCCAGTGAAATTTCACGTCATTGAGTTTTCCATTGTGTATTTACCCAGACTGCCCACATTGTTGTCATACAAAGCTGGTTGAAAATCAGCAAAGTATCCCTATAACATTTTAAACTGCAAATATTAGTCTTTTACCGCTTGTGAGTGTGTCTTGTTTCATTTCGTTCTCCATGAAAGTTGTAGTTTTGAAGACATTTGCCTCTCATCCAAGAGGCTTCTGCAATTCTAAAATAAGTCTTGAGAATTAATTTGTCTCGACACTTTCATAAAGACAGGTGCTAAAACGAGACACATTGGTGAAAAGAGACAAATTACATAGGACTTTTCATAGAAATAAGCGAGACTGATGACGACAGCGCCTCTGCACTATCAACAGCAGGCACTCTGAAAGCAGGCCATGTCTGCTTTATTTCTAAATATGAATGCAGGCAACACATTTACTTTCCACCAACTATTCCCAAATATACAGTATGACTAAAATTAGCATCATTAGGTTTTATTTTGTTTTTCATTTTTGTGTTTAAATGTATCTTCCTATTTTATCTGCACTCACAGAAACATCTGGGGGACAATTGGACTTTTGTGGAAGAGTTGCTAAAGCTGACCTGCAACCCCAAGGTCAGCACTGCCTCCACATGAATACATGAATTTTTAACCTCATCAAAGAAATATAGTTTTAATTGTAAATGAACGTATGCAATAACAGGGAGGCCTTGCAGAGGAGCAGGTCAGGATGCACGTCCACTGCTGTCTCAGTCTCTGTCTGCTGTGGGACCCGAGCACCAGCGCTGTCTCCACCCTCTGGGACTACTACAGCAGGAATCTGGTGAGCACTGACATTCAGAAACTTAATATCTGACCTCATTTTAAGAATATCTACCTCAACCAGATGACCTAAATTGACCTCATCACCATATTTTGATATGACGTGTTATATTCTTTCATGTCTTTGTCTTGGTTGCTCCAATAGCTGACATTCTAATGGTTTTAGTAGTTGTAAGAAAGTAAGTAGTTGTTATTATGAGTTTCTTCATATTTGCAGCAGCGTATTCTTTAGATTATGACCTATGCCTGTACATTACACATTATATTCTGTCCGTCCTCCACAGAGTGCTTCATTCACTGTACCCTGGCTCGGGATGTCTGGCGTGGGCACTGTGTGCAAGACGCCCCTGGCTCTGTTGGAGCAGGCCCACAGCTGCTGCTCCCCCTCTCCACTCCACTCTCTAGGACACACCCAGCTCTACCGCTCAGCCAACTCCTTCCACATCTTCCTGCGAGTGCTGGCCCTGTGCCTCGCCCAGGACAGGGCTGGTGGAGTCCCACAGAGACAGATCAAAGGAAGGTAAAGTATGGATAGAAGGCTGGGAGGCTTTGTAGTTCTCGCTCCTTCATATTCACTTCCACCACGAAAAGTAGGTCTCATGGCCAGGCGGTCGACTCAACACCATACACCGCAAGCTTATAGAGTATTTTGGAGGAAGAGGAGATAAAAAAGGGGAAACATGGAATGGAAGCTGTGAGAAATAATTACTCACTGGGATACGGCTTTATAGCATTCCCCTTTTTCCCCTTGATCTTCTAATGTGTGATGTGTTTAGTGTGCTGCTTGGATTTGTGTGTGTGTATAGGTGCATACTTGCATGAATACACAAACAACATGTGTGTTTGCTCACGATCATGCATTTCAGTCTTGTTTGTGTGCATGCCAGGTGCACCGCAGTCTCCCAGTGCGTCTTTGATATTTACCCAGGCCCCCCAGTGGAGCAGGTGTCTCAGGAGTCAACCACCTGCTCTTCAGCACAGACCAGAGCCAAGGAGCCTCCTACTGATGCACACACAAACACACACACACACACACACACACACACACTCACACACACTCACTGCACCTGCTCCCTAGAGCAGTGACATGGTGATAAGTGTGTGAGGCCATTGGATGGAGAGAAAGAGTGTGTGTCTTTTGTGGAGGAAAAGTAAGAAAGAAGAGAGGAGAGATCACAAGCTAATGTGCACATCAGAACCGAGCGCTGGACCATCCTATATCCCAGGCCGGCTGGGCGCCAGAGAGAGGCAGCCGTAGATAAATCCGCCTAATGACTTCCCTCTGTCTGGAATGTGCTCAGTAGCGCTGCAGACATGGGGGCTAATTAGCTAACGAGCGTGGCGGTTAATTCGCCTTAACGAAGCTGTGTTGGTTTCCAACACGGATAGAGGGGAGCTTGGGTGGTGCGGAGCGGGGAGATGTGGGTGGTAGGCAGTCTGGCAACAGCCAGGCTGGGCTGGGACAGGTCCAGATCCCCCCCCCTTCCACCTCCCTCACCACTACCTCCCCCCTCCTCAGGAGGTGTGAGGCGTGCCGACTGTATCGCTACAACATTTCGGCAGCGTTCCTACTCCTGGCCGGGCTCTGCGGGACACCCGCGCCGACCGCATTAATGGGATCGACTGCGAGCATGTTGATCTCCAACGCCGGGAGTTAGGAGCATCTGCTCGCCTCCAGAAAAAAAAGCTGTCCGGAATAAACAAACAGACAGACAGGTTGGGAGAACACAGAAAATCCCCACTGCCGCCTCCCAGCGCGCTGCTTATATCCCTGTTACATATTACCCATTCATCTATTTAAATCTCCCTCCTCTCACACTCCGACTGCATGCTTGGCCACCTTCTCCTTTCATCGTCCTCTGTGGGTGTAACTAAGCTGATTTCAGTGTTAACCTGGTCTTTCTCAGTTCCTCTCTCGTTTTTCTCCACTCCTTTATATCAGTCATACTTCTTACACTGAGTTTGTCTTGGGATGCTGGCTGTTTGTGTTTTGACCCAAACAGCAGCTCGACTCACCTGTGTGGGCTGCATCTGTGTTTGGGAGGTGGGGTGTAAAAGGGAGGAGGAGAGAGGGGGGGAGGGGGACTCCAGCCTTCTGTGTTTTCCTGCCAGGCGAGCAAACAGCAAGCTGGATGTGTGGCAACGCATGTGTGTATGTGTGTGTGTGTGGTTTTATTGATCTCTCTCTGGTGTTGCAATAAATTGGTTTGGATGTAGAGAGAGGGACCGAGCGCCTACTGCTGTGTGTCTGAGTGTCTCTGACATTTAACATGATCTTTAAAGGCATTTCTCCACAGTGCCCGCAGGATCTAACAGCGTGCTGGGTGAGAGAACCACCCAGCACGCTGTTAGATCCTGCTTACTCCCTCTCTCACTTTTTCTTTCTCTCTCACCCACACACACACACACACACACACACACACACACACTCACACAGGCTGGGCAGCCCAGCCTCTCCCCTGGAGCTGAGAGGGCGATGGAGGCAGGTGGTGGGATGCTCGGTGGGGGTGGAAAGTTCAGTTAGTCAGCATTTAAAGTCAGAGGTTTCAGAAGAACAAATCACCTCTGAAAAGTTGGTCAGTGGAAATAAAGAACAATTGAAATTGGATTTTTAAAACAACAATTTAACCATTTAGTTGCCCTGGATTAAGTGATACTGTGAAGAGCAGACACATGCATACATGTCTCTGACCATGTTTCCTTTAGCAGACCAGCTTGTGCTACATTTCTGAGCTTTTGTCTCTTCCTCCCTCGATCATTATGTCTCTGCACTGGTGATAGCCCTGGCCGGAGGCATTATGATTCTGTGTTGTTTGTCCGTACATACAAACGCCTAGAGGGATTTTTTTTTTTTTTTTTTCAAATTCACCACGGTCCATTTGGACTCGAGATTGAACTGACTAGATTTTGGCAGTCAAATGTCAAGGTCACTGTGACAACTTGCCTTTTGTTCTTGAGAAGGTGATATCTCAAGAACACCTTGATGAAATTTTCTCATATTTGGCACAAACGTCCACTTGGACTCAGCTATAAACTGATTAGAATTTGGAGGTCAAAAATCAAGGACCCTTTGACCTTTTTTGTCCATCTCATTCTTGTGTATGCAATATCTCAAGAACACCTTGAGGGAATTTCCTCAGTTACGCAAAACTGTCCACTTGGACTCAATGATGAACTGATTACAAATTAGCAGTCAAAAGTCAAGATCACTGTGACCTTACAAAACATGTTTATAGCCAAAACTCAAGAATGAATTCACTAAATATTAAAAAAAAGAAATCACAGAAAAATCTATTATAAATTGATGAAGTGATGACATTATATATCCCAAAGGTCAACGTGTCAGCTTCATTATATTACTGATCTTGGGTGTCCACCTTGAAACTGTATTGATGGTATAAATCATCTGTGCTGCCAGTCATGGATGTAAGCTGTAGCTGCAACTTGACCGGTGTGCAGAGGCATAAAACCCTGAGGCATTAATTCTAGTTTTCTCATGTTTTCAGGATTTATTTCAAGTTCTCCTCGAAGAAGATGCAGGAGCTGCCAGAGGCCGGCCTCATGAACTTCCTGCTGCTGTTTCTGGTGCTGGCCAGGCAGGTAGAGCTGGAGGATGTGGCCAGCAGAGCCTGCGAGCTGCTGGGTTTCCTTCCCTCAAACTGCCCTCCTGGACACCGCACCCTGGTCTGGAGGGGACAGCTATCACTGCTGTTGTTGTTCCAGGTATTGTTTGTCAATCAGAAATTGTATCTGGAAGTGTATTGTTGCAAGTGGTGTGTGCACTAGAGTCTACTAGACATCATCTGATATTTTTTTTCAGGAGCGTGGTCTGGATGTTGGTGCGCAGGCGAGCTGGCTGGCCTCCTCCTTTAACGAGACGGCCAAAGAGTTCTACAATAAGACCACAGAGGTCTCCCGCAGACTCGCTCTCTGGGGGCCTCTCGGTTCATACCTGGAAGGTGTGTCCGAGGTGTTCGAGACGAGCCCCAGCCTCAGCCTGTCCGAGGAGAAGCTGCTCAACGAAGGGTTCGATTGGTTGTTGCCTGCTTGCCGCATCTCAGAGCTGAATTCTGCCCTGGGCTTTCTGCAGATCGTCCTCGCCCAGCTCAGGTGAGACAGCAGGTGTAAATACTCCCAAGTATCTATTACTTTTTTTTCAGCTTCTCTCATTCTTTTTTTTCGCTGATAGCCGCTCCCTCACAGATAGCGGACACAGACATATGTTTTCTGGCCAAGGCCAAGCTAGGCTTCTATTAAAATCTGATAAGTGGCTACAGCAGAGCAGAATGATCTCCTCTGCTCTTCCCATCCGGCCCAGAGTCCACTCACTGCTCATACTGACAATAGGTGGATTGTGCTGTCAGCAGGAATGAGCGTGTGTGAAGACCCTGTGTTGCGTTGAGGCCACTGTTAGTCTCAGCAGACCTAGTGGCCCCCATGTCACCCTCACCAGGTGCTGGTGAAGCTATGAGTAGGGTTACAGGCCCAAGGGACCCTCTGTGGACCCTCTTGTCGTCATGGGGACTGCGGCAGTGCAGTGAGCTCATTGAGAGACCGTGGTCAGTAGGGCGTCAGGGCGGGTTCAGCTGTAGGACACGGGTGTTCGTTACACGATCGACCCCTGCTGAAGGTCAGAGAGCCACAGCAGAAACAGTGTCTGTTTATGTGGGGATGTGGAGGCGGGAACAGGAGGGAGAGCAGATACTCATCAGGTGAGACTGGGAGGCTATAGAGTGAGGAATGATGTGTGATCTTTCACTGTAGATTCTCAGTTAAATATGGTGTTAAAGAGTTGAGTGTCATGGTGCTTTCCAGCCTTTAAGTTAGAAACATCTCTGCACTAAGTAAACATAAAAGCAAACAAAGTACTACTCACACTTTAAAGTCCCTATAGTAAGTACTTTTATCTCTTTGAACTGATGCACAGGTATGCTCAAAATGTAACTGAAATCTTGAACAATGGCTTTTAGAGTCAGGTGTCTGTCTACCAGATCAATGTAAACTCAAAATTTACTCTCTTCTAACCTCTGTTTTGGTCTCCACCAATTTGACTCTTTAGATGCTAAATGCTCAGTTCATTATCTTGTCGCTATCGTTGTTTGTCATAACAATAGGCAGAAAGACACTAAAGCGGAGCTGAGCGACACTGCTGAGTTGGCTTTATACACAGCTTCAGCATGATACATCATTTCCTTCATTAATATGAAAACATTGACGAGAGCGGCTTTAAATCAGATACTATGTGATTGAAGATGAAGAACAGAACAAATCTGAGTCAGCATTAAATGCTAAATATAGCATGTCAAATGACCTTAGATACGCAGTTTTACTGACAAATTTCAATCAGTTTTTAAAAAAGTATTAAAGATATTATGAAGGAAATATCAATATCTGTTTGCAGACACAACTCCTCCCCACAGCTGTTTGTGCAAACACTACAAGCTACTGCACCACTGTAGGAACAGGACTGTCGTTGTAATGGAGAAGCCGATACTTTAGCAAATTAACTACCAGGACTCCACTCCATATAACTCTTCATCCCATCTTCACCAGCGAAAATGAAAGTGAAAGCCCACCTTAGATTCACTCAGATTTTTGAAGAAGCTTTTTGTATTTTGTCAGCACTGTGTCCGCAATTTTTGTAGCTTCCTCTTGTCTGCTGCTACAACCTAGTCACTATCTTTGAAGAAAGTCCCCACATCACATGCACTCTGTTGACAGCAACTGGCTACATACTCAGGAGAGTCCTGAACATAGCAGAGGGCAGACAGATACACCAGCACACACTTCTAAGTTGACAGAGAGAAATTACATCAATGTGAGACTACACATTTTTCAGGAAAGTATACCTAAAAAGTGTCATACCTGACCCAAATAAGTACAAATTCCAGATTTTGCTACATTTCTCAATATGCATGCGATTTCTTAAATAGTTTTCACACCTTTACATATGAAACTGGGGGCTTTACTAAGCAAAAATAATATTACTGTCACTTTCTGCTTATGAAAGGTTAATAAATGAGCTGAAACACTAGAATAAGGACACTGTCAAGTTAAGTGTTGGAGCCCTCTCCCTGTATAATGTGGGTAGGTGTATGATTGCTTTAATTCCCCAGTGTATACATTTCACCCTCTCCACCCTGCACACACACATATAAACCTACACACCTACCCACACACCAAAAGTGAAACACTAACCTGTACTCCTCTCTTATTCCGACGCCGGGCTCCCATAACATTGTATCTCGTTAGCTTTGCTAATTCCCAAACTTCCCATCTCAGATCTCGGGGTTGGAGGGCACACATTTGCACATTAATGGCCAAGAAGAGAGAGAAGAGGAGAACTCCCAGAGGCCCTCTGTGTTATGGCCCGGACCACGCTGACCCATTTAACCAAATAAAAAAAAAAAGAAATACCATGTTCTCTCTTTCCAATCCGTCCCACCAAATTAAACATAATTCTTCAGCCTGGCAATTCTCGGTATCTCTTTGTGATTAATGCCTTTTCTTTGACACAATTAATGGGCAATTATGTAGCCTGGCAAATTTAGCCTGTGCATCATTATGTCTACTGAGAGCCGTGTGGAATCTGCACACATTAAGAGAATTACTCTGCCAATGGCTGAGGCAGCGGAGGGTCCGAACAGTCACTCTTGATAGCCATTTCCATGGTGCTGAGGCAAGGAGCCAGTCCCAGGCATAATTCCGTCGTTTTATTCCTTCCCATGACCCTGTGCTGTGAGAGAGTGGGGGTGTCGCCGGTTGATGAGGTGAGCTGGCATCGGTGCACCGTGTTGGATCTGTTTTCGGTACAAACAATTAATCCCCATCTCCCCGGCTTGATAAAATACAAGCCTCCCTGTGAAGAGTTTTCCTTTGTGAGCATTAAGACCTTTTACCGGATATTGAGCTTTTCTTTTCAAAGTCAAGGACAACAGTTCCTGGCGAGAAATTTTGTAACAAGTACACCTCTACTTTTTGATAAATACATGGAGAATAAACAGAAAGTAAACATGGGTTGAATTCAGTTTGGGTGTGTGTCATTTTCAGGATGCTATATTTGACTTTATGTGTCTGTATGTTGGTTGCAGCTGGGGGAAAGGGTTAAACAGGGTCTCTAATGGTGTGTTGGCGTTGTGTGTGTGCGTGTGTATGTTTGTGTGTACACATTGTAAGAAGCCGCAGTGAGGAGGATTAAGTGGGGTCTCTGATGATGTCTTGTACAATGAGGGTTGATGGGTGTGAAAGGCCCATTCCGCAGTAGTAACGAGGCTAATGAATTCAGACTCTAATCGATTGTCTCAGCTCTCTCTGGATTAGATGCAACCTTGCTGGAAGGGAAGGCACTGCTGAGGTGTGTGTGTGGATGTGTGTGTACCATAGTAGCAGACAAGAGTGCGTGGTTGAGGATGGGATAGAAGGAGGGGGGGTTAGTAGTTCCTCTGTCCTTTCCTCCTTCCACAGCACACCTCCACCCTGCTTCCCCGCACCCCCATCCGGGCGAATGAGGGGGACAGGAGGATCATCTCCAGTCTAAATGAGATTACAGCTCCTTCAGCTGCTTATCTGGGCTAATGCCAGCCACTGTGGGGCTGCTATAGCGGCTGGGGCCAGGGCCAGGGATGAGCCAGAAGAAGCCAAAGTATAGTCTGTGTACAGGGGATCAGCATTAGGCTCCACTCTATGCCTATAATATCCTCCTCTCCTTCCCCACCTCTACCTCCACACTGCAGCGCACCGCCGCGCCCAGTAATCCCCCAGGAGAGAAGAGAGGGAAAACACATGAAGAAGGAGTGAAAGAGAGAAACAGGGGAGCAAAAGGATTTGAGAAAGTAGAAGGCGGAGTTGGAGGGTGTGGGTGTCATACACAAGAGGGAGCTCTGTGTTTGGATTTAGCATCGGATAGATTTGTTTATCTGCTTTCTTTGTGTGTGTCTGTGTCCTTCCAGACGGGTCCATCAGCGCACTGTCCAGTCAGCATCCACCTCAGCTTGGGCTCCCGGTAACACCAGTGTGGTGAAAGAGCGCCACCTAGCGGTAGCAGCAGCACTCTGGGCGCACTTCTTTCCCTTTCTGCGCAGCCTACGCCTCTCCCAGACCCCGCCTGCACAGCTGGCAGATGCTGCTGCAGGTCAGTGACGCCCACTGGGAGGAAAGAGACACTGAGTGCAGCGAAGAAAGGGCTGCAGGAGGACAGCGTGGGGGAGGGCTGGGAGAGTTTTGGACAAGAGTTCACCCAAAATGGATTCGCAACGGCCGATACTGATAATTTTGAGATAATGCCAGCATTTTATATGAGAGCGGAGTGTTTGAAGGGCAGAGAATAGTTAGGATGGAGAATGAGAGGATGTAGGGATGTAAAGATTCAGAGAGCATGGTAAAAAAAAGCATCCAGAAAAATAAGTGAGGACACATGCCTGAACATCTTACACTGCACTTTAACCCTTTGACACTTAAATGACATGACTTTTCTTCAGACGCCTTTCACAAGTATTTGAACCTTTGAGCGAATTGGTGTGATTTCCTAAAAAAAAAAAGGCAATGAGCAATTGTGGAAAAATGTTCCACAAATTGCAAGAAGTTAGTAAATTTAGAAAATGACTTCTTAAAAGCTAGTGGGAAATGTCAAGGGACAAAATTTAAACAAGCAAGGAAAAACTATATATAGCTAATAATCATAATTACATATTTTGAATTATGTTATTTACAGTTAATAATAATTTTGGCGCCTTTTCTCGGTAATTTCCTTTTTAATTCATTAATTTATTTTTATTTTCCTGCACTTTTTTCTTGCAAATTTGTGGGTCATTTCTTCTTTTATTGCTCATTGCCCTCTTCCCATGTTTTTGAAAGACATCAAGCCACTTTGCACAGGTTTCAAAGGGTTAATCATGCGTGTATCAAGTCTCTCGTTATTCCAACGAAAATGAAATGATTTCATGTTTTCAGGCTTCACCCTGTTGGCCTTCGATCTGCCGAGCTCTGCCCCCCAAGACCTTCAGCCCAACCCGGTCCAGTCCATCATGCAATGCTTTGGCTGGGACGACATGGTTCACCCACTCCTCATAACTCGCTACCTTCCCCATCTGCTCCAAAACAGGTACAGTTAGCCTTGGAGATCTCCCCTTTGTGCCTTTTACCTCAATCACAAAGTATTTCACTCACATCACTGCTGATGGGAAAACATCAGGTCAGTCAGACGGGGATGATGTACTCCTCTGAACCTGTCAGCTTCATCGTGATAGATACCACTTGACAAAATTGTTTTCGACAGGTCCTGTAGGTGTATTGGGTGGTATCTAATTAATAAATTAGACAGTGAGTGTCCTTGGTATTATCAAAATCGGTTTTAATGAAGAATTCACTCCCATGCCTCTAAACAGAATACAAAATGTAGTGCATCTTCAAAATTGCACTCGAGGGGACAAAACAGCGTGACTGTTTCAACCTCAGAGGTCCTCTTCAGACAGTGCCAAGTGATATTAAGGTGCTACACCTGAATATAAAGCCAGAACAAGGACACTCCTTGTTTTTATTGTTGGAAGTACCAGCCTGCCAAGCTCCCCATTCACTGCTGTTGGAGCTGTTAGCAATATGTAATTTATGACATGAAGTAATGGTTTCAGTCTTGCAAAAAAAAATTAATTAAATGATCACACCTTAGATAGAAATGTTCGCCTCCTTCTATCCTTCTTGACTCATCGTTAAAAGCTGTTTGTCAGCTCAGAAGAAATCTGATGGGAAGATGTTTTTATGTGTTTTAGACACAAGTGGGTGTCAATACTTGCATTTTTAAATACAGATTTATGATTTGGCATTAAGTCCCTGTCAGAAAACAAATATATGGCCACTTCAGCACTGTGAGGCAGAGAATGTGAATTTTAACACTGGCTTTTAATGTTAAATGGGTCAGCGTAAATGGCTTGCATTATGCCCTTCTTTTAAGTCACATACATCTTTCTGTCTACATTTTGTTTTTGTTTGTCAGGAACTTGCCACTTACACATTAAATGCTTCTTAATAACTTTATCAACAGAGAAGATCAGTGAATCCAATAGCCGTTTATATCATCACATTTGTGTGAAATTATTTATTTTTCAGTGAGCTGGTGTTGTCACTAAGCAGCAATTCGGCCGCTGTTGTGACCGGTTCAGCGCAGAGCCTGTCAGTGAGAGCCTGGTTCCGCTGTGTTCTACAGCAGCACCTTCACAAGAACCAGGATGGATCCAACAGCAGAACAGGTAATGCTACTGACACAGATTTTCCACCAACGTGGAACCGGTTCCGCTCCTGTTCAGAGCAGTTTGACCAAAAATACATTGATTCGAAATCTGAAAAGTAGGTTCTCACATGGAACCAAAAGAAAATCAGGTTTTTCTCGACCTGAAGTGTGAACAGTGACATCATAAGTGAGAGTCATATACTACAGGTTGGAAAAAAGAGGATAGAGGAGAGTTAGAAATCATCATTAAAGCAGGACAATTATTTATTATAGATACTATTAGCAGGTAGCAAAAGCACAACAACCAGGAAATGGTTAAGAGTCTCAAACAAGGTCTGAATGGATTAGAAATAGTTAACGATGTAGATTTACATGATGAAAAAAAGTTACCCTCTGATGGACATTTTTGTGCCAACCTCTGGCACCTGATTTTGTTCTAATAACTAGTAACTTGAAGGGACATTCTTAACTTTTTGCTTGGACACTGATGATCCAGCTATAACTGTTAAATGTTTATTTCTGCATTTGTATTGTCTGTCTACATTCAAATAAATATAAATTAATTAATAACTTAATAACTTAATTTAAAATACAGAAATACCCTGTGTTTGTGTCTGCACTGTTTCCAGGCCGTGCTGTGGAGGAGCAGTTGTGTGAACTGACCCGGCTCGTGCTGAGACTTCCTGAGGTGGACCGTCTTTTGCAGAGAGCAGGCCTCCAGCCCACAGCCGCCAAGCTGGAGCCCACTTCAGCCCTGGAGATGTTTGTCAAGGTAACACATGCTCACAAATGTCAAAAACAAACAGTTTCTGCTGAATGTCTGTAATTTACACTTTAATGTGCCTGAGATGTACCCTTTTCCTTACTTAATGCACATAAGACCCACACTACAGTACTCAGCATATCTTCAGTCTTATTTGAAATTCATCTCTGCACCTTCACTCAAGTCTGCGCTCTGTGTGATGTATGCTTAGCATATCACTGTCATAGCAGCCTGTATTTACATGCACATATTTCCATGAATGTATTTTCTTATCTGCTTTCTCGTGGTGCCAGGCTGTCGGCAGTGTGTACAGTGGACTGCAGGTTTTGTCTGAGCGCTCGACCATGGTGACCAGAGCCCTGGACTATATTGGCGACATCCTTAAACACATTAAACCCTCTTTGGTCAGCAAGAACCAAGAGGGGCTGCAGCTGGTTTACTGGGCTGTCGGTAGGTGCAGAGCCCATATACTTTGAACACAAAAGAACAAAGCTTCAGGAGCACTTTTTTACTTTATTTTTGTTCCCAGCCACAGACTTAACTAAGGAATCATTGCAGTTGTGTCTGTGTTTTGTGCCGATGTGTTCAGGTTGCATAGTGAAGCACTGGAGCCCCCTGCTGGCCACCTCTAAAGCCCAGCAGTTGCTGTTCCGTATTGTGGACACACTGCTGCTTCCACACAACTTCACACAGCAGGACAAAGCACTCAGGGACAGCCTGCCTCTATACTTACAGGTTAGGACAAACATATATTACACACTGCATCACGTCTTGGATAATCAGGACACACAGCAGGCCTGAAGGTGTGTCAGTGTTATAAAAGAAACTTTTTTTTGTCGCTCATGTCTAATTTGTTGAGATGTTTTCATTATTTTATCCTCCTGCAGGGTTTGTCAGTGGCTTCCAGCGTGTCTCAGTCGCAGGGCGCCCACCTGAAGCAGCAGCTCCGCTCTGTTACTCGCAGATATCTGGACCATTTCCTCCCTGCTTCGCCATCCATGGGCATCATCGCCAACCACCCAGTGCTACTGAGTGCCTGTGAGGCCAACCCAACAACCCGAGGAGCAGCGCTGAGGAGAACCATCTTGGAGGTGCTCTGGTAAGACTAGAAGTGGGATATTGTTTGCCTGTCGTGGCCCCTCAACCATCTGACTTCAGCATTAATTTCATATCATATATATGTGTTGGAATATGACTCCTGTTCAGCAAATGCGACACTTTTTATAGTGTTAGAAAATATATCAAACTGATGAATGGCACCTCAGATTTCAGTTCCATTTTTAAACTCATCATCAAGAACGTAGCGTTTTTATTAATATGATTTCTTGTCTTCCATGATGATCACACAAAAGAAAAAGGAACTTATTGGAAATGTTCCCTTCCATTTTCTACAGTGAGCACTTCCTGCAGTTTAAAGGTCACACACCTCCGCCTCGGCTTGCGGCGGTCTTGATGTTCCTCTCGGAGCTTCTGAGACGAAACAGTGACTCAGACCCTGCCCTCCTCACTCTGCCTCTTCCGTCTCTGCTGCGCTGTGTGATGCTGGTCAACGAACCGCAGGGTAAGATCACGCGTGTGTATACACACACAAAACAATCTGAAGCTTCCAAAGTGCAGTTTTTCTACACTGAGTTTGAGTGCATTCTGATTTTTGACACAGAGGGCATCTCTTGGTGCCTAGTGTGGCTGGGATTTGTCCTCAAAATATCCTTGTCCGGAAATCTGACAGTCAGTAGAGGGAAAAAATGTAATGCTATGAATGTGGAACTTCAGTGATCTACATAACCACAGTTCACTGAGAATTATCAATGAGTGTCTCACCGGACCGCTATCCCTGCTCATGTGTAGGAAGGAAGATGCGCCATGGTTACAGCTTAGTTTCACAAAACACTTCTGGTACAGTACCCTCAAAATGTAACGACATGTTCCCAAACATTAGATCTGTTTTGCATTTCCGCTGCAGACAGTACTCTTATTATGTAGGCGGGGTTATTACTAGATGATAATAGCCGCGACACTGCTTCATCCAGGTCTCGCTGTATCTCCACCTCACTGACGATGCAGAGTGTTTCTAGCTTCACCTTCACCTTTCAATAGAGGGCTGATGAAAAAAAACAGGACAGAATCTGTTGGTACCATCCACAACTTTTGACAATGGAAACCCAAAAATAGCTGTCCTAACGTGTACCAAACTGAAGTTAGAGTGCTTAGTGGAAACAAGGCTTATATTCTTTAAAACTTGGCTCCAGCCAATCCTGACTGGCATGATATTTTCCTGATGCTTCTAACAATGTCATACAGGCAACATCCCTAATGTGCCGAAGAACTAAGGACCACAGTTCAGTCAATAAAGTTACCTTTAACACAGTGATGACTTGTCTTTCTAGGATCACGTGCATGTTTGTTTGTGTGACTGCAGTTTTGATTCATCACAGCAAATGTTTAAGTCTTTTTTCTTTTTTTTTCTTCCCCTCACAGTTCACCAAAATAAATCTGGCCCGTGTTTGCAAAAACTTTACCTCAATACCAACTCAATAAATGCTGTAATCACAGTACTTACTATCAGCGAGACGACTGAAAACATGTCTTTAATGCTTACAATTTTCATCAATCCTCACTTTGGGGCAAATTATACAGGCAACAAAAAACAAGTTTGTGTTTATAGTAATCACTGAAGGGCTGTCTAATGATATCAGTGTGTGTGTGTGTGTGTGTGTGTGTTTTCTGTGCAGTGAGGAAGATGAGCACAGATGCCTTACAGCTTGTAGTGGAGCGGTGTGCCGCTGCATCCACAGAGGGACCGTGCGACCAGATGATCACTGTCTTACGGTAATTGACAATAATGTCTCGCTTAAATAAAAATCTGCACCTGTATTAGAGGCGTGTGGCGTCGGATGCACAAACTTTGATGCAGTCACTGTAGGCGCAGAGTAACACTATCTATAATCACATTAAAGCCTATTTTATCCCTCGTGGTTTTCATTGTTTGTGTAATCCCAATGCTCCCAGGTCGTTTGTGGAGGAGAATGAGGGAGTCTACGACAGGCAGGTGTATGGTGTCCTGGAGACGGTGGCTGTTTTAGATCCCTCTGTGGTTCAAGCTCTCATTCCCAACCTGTCTCTCAGTCTGAGAAACACTGAACACAAGAGAGGCCTGGGCAAGAACATCACCTTGAGGTGAGCAGGCACATGAATCACTCTGTGAAAGCCACGCAGACAGCATTCATCGCCCTCAAACTATTTTTAAGTTGTCTAGACAGTATGCAGGTATTGAGCTGGAGATATTCTCCAGCTGTATGCTTTATTGAATGTGTCCACTAATGCAACTGTGTCTTCTCTCTGTGTAACAGGAGCGCCTATAGGAAGCTGCTGTGTCTCCTTGGAGAGAGTGGGCAGGCAGAAATAACCAGTCTGGAAGCGGACTGAGAGGTTTTTGAAAAACAAGGACCAGGTCCAGGACATGTCGCCAGATCCAAGAACCACAATTAGTCATACCGACCTTCTTTTTTTGTGACAAATGTCTTAATTTGGTCTTTAGAAAAGTGCATGACAGTGCTCCCTACAAAATGTAAGGGTTTAATGCACCTTATTAGCTGAGTTAATGTTAAAGGGCCACCTCACCACACAATCAAAAATATGGAAATTTCCTCGAGTGCTATTTATCAGTCTTGATTATTTTAGTTTGAGTGTTGGAGATATCTGCCTTCTCACCAATATAATGGAACTAGATGGCACTTGACTTGTGGTGCTCAAAATGCAACAAAATAAATAAATTTGAAGAACTGCAGCAATGTTTCTTTCTGGAAATCATGACTTAGTCGCTATAATTCACTGAGCTTGTTGTGAGCAGTTTCATGTAGGAACTATTTCTTCCTTCCACACGACACCCACAAACCGTATCACCACGCAGAAGGAAGCGTGCATCTACTGCTAACTCACCTAGCACCACTGAGCTAGCTAACGTTACAGCTCAGCTGAGGAGGACGCCATTAATGTTTACATCTCGAACCGGCCTCTCCTACATGAGTGGATGATATGGTGATGCGGTTGGCAGGTGTAGCTCGGTAGGAAGAAAATAGTTCCTACATGTAACTGCTCACACCAAGGATAATCTTAAGTAACCGGGTCATGATTTCTGGAAAGAGACCTTGCTGTTGAATTTTGCAAATGTATTTTTTTGCCACTTTGAGCACCAGAAGTTGAGTGCCATCTAGTTTGACTATATTGGAAAGAAGGCAGACATCACTAAGGGCAATATCTCCAACACTCGGCAACTCACAACAAAACAATCTAAATTGAAAAATAGCTCTGCAGGTAAGAGAAAATATATGCATTTTTGATTTGGGGGTGAACTGTCCCTTTAAAACACAGCAGGGATAAACTGAACGTTAAAAAACGCTTTATCAGCTATACTCAAAGAAAGAACTCTGAATGTCCTTTATGCATTAACCTGATTCGTGCCAGTCTATAAGAAAGTTGTATTTAATGTACATATTATAAAGCTTTGCATTTTGGCAGGTGCATGATTAATTAAATAAAATGTGTAAATAGAAAAATTTTCATTTACGTCTCTACCTTTTCATTTCAGTTGTATAGCGAGGAATGTGAGCACTGAAGTGAGCCAAACTATCTGTGCCTATACCATCAGGTGCTGGATCTGTCTCTCCTCAGTTGGCACTCTGAATTACAGATTTGATGACAGTCGTGGGCGAGCCCAAAGAGTTCAGCAAAAAAAAAAAAAAAGTAAAGGAGAGGAGTGCTGTTTGTTCCAATTCTCCCTCGCCTTTCCAAGTTACAGCAATCTCTTGCAATCCAGCTTTAGTTTGCACCTAATCACATGAAGTCTCACTCCTGTCTCCCACAATCACCAAGTCCCATTTTCTGTCATTGCTAGTCATTTTCCAGCCTCATCAAACCGCAATGCATCGCTTCATCTGAGCGGCGTTCTGCTGTACTGCATTCCTCGTCTGCATCAGTATCAGAGGTGGTTGGAGGAGCAAAAGAAAGGCAGCAGAAGTGATGCTGTAAATTAGTGCTCAGTTTTCTGTTGGTGTAAGATAATTCACCCCGATTAACAGTCTTTATAAAATATATGCCAGATGAATTTATGGAGCTTCTTTATTCTGAAAATGTGCCATATATTCTTTCAGAAACATGTTTTGGACAGAATAGGGAAATGCAGAGACTTTGTCTTTCTTTTGGTCAATTTTGTTTTTAAAATCAGCACAATGCAGCATTATTATAATATCTTATACACACACTTCTCTGAATGATGACAATGACCACATTCATATGAACTTAAACAGTCTTAGGTCCTGAGCATAATAAAAACTCACTTAGTCCATGACATACACACATACAGGAGTGTGTCGCTGCTGATGCAGAAAAATTAAGTAATTTTTTTACTTTTATTTGAATTAAAAAATGGCATGGTTATTTATGCACGGATGAGCCTCAGGCTCTTGACACTTGTTAAACCAATCTTTACTTTCAAAGCGCATGCAACTTTGTTCTTCATATCTTGAAAAGCATCCTGCACACGTTTTTCAGGCGACCGAAGTGATAATACAGATTTAATGGAAATGTTATATTGTGATTTTTAGCTCCTACAGCCCTATAATGGGTTACAAAGAGGACAGTTTCTTTGAACTCCTGTGGACAATTGAGCAATCCAGCAATGTCCGCTTTCCACAAGTCACTTAATTGGTAATGGAATTGGCATTTTGTTCCTGTCTTCTTTGGGAATTATAATCCCGCAGGAGTTTTTTTTATTTTTACTTGCTTCGCTGGACATCATGAATAGTGTCTCAGTCTTTGGGGAAATACAACAGATATGCTGTATTACTGTGACAGCTGCTTGTTTTTACTAGAAGCTTGCAGAGTAGCATGGCTCTTGTAGCTCAGCAAAGTCTTGTTATTACAGTTGGGTCTCAGAGAAATCCCTGTACACTCCAGAGATGGTAGCTTCCAGAAGGATTACTATCATCAGGTCCTTTTTTTTCAGCCACGTTTGTAAATACTGACGCTCCAGAGCTGAGTTGAGGCTCGTCCATTCTCTGGTTATGTGTTCATGTTTTCAGGCGTTTTGTTCATCAGAGGTTTAAACAGCACCTATCCTGTGATGGGGTACTTGTAGAGTCTGTAGGTTTGGGCAGGTGAAGTAAGGAGCAGGGAGGAAACAAGTTGCGATTCCATTGGAGGCAAAAGGCAGTGTTGGGCCGTAGAAAACCTCCTCCTTCCCCTCTGTGCTCAGATCCAGCACCTGAGAGAGGAAACTTCTTTAGAAATATATAGTGGTATGCTCAGTGCTTTTCAAAGACAGTCCCTCTTGGGGCCTCATTCACTAACTGTTCTTGAGAAATGTCTTCCTAAAAACCACTTAGACAGTTTTTACATAGATTCTGACATTCACCCATGTTCTTATTTGGGATTTGTTCTTAGATAAGAACAGAATCTACACACACAAAAGAGCACTCTTACATTTTTTGCTCAAATGTTTGGGATTGATTATTTAAAAGTACAGGTGCGAACAATTCTGTTATTAAAGGACACGTCATGAATCTGACTTTTCTTCAGAACAAATTTAGGAAAAAAACTTAGTGAACATGGCCCCTGGAAACTGAACAAAAAGTGAAACTTATGTATGCTCTCTTCAAAGCCAGACTCCATTGATAAAAACAGTGTCATGACTTTAGGTGTTTGTATTATAGTATGGACTTTGTTTTTGGGGGTTTCCTGTTTGTGTTCCTTGTTTCTTGTTTTCCTTGTTTCTAGTTACTCGTTTTCTGTTTCCTGTTTTATTGTTACTGTCAGGGGGTGAAGTTGGATGTGGACCCAAATGCAGAACAAAAAAAGAAGCAGCCAGGAGTGCAAACAAAGAGTGAGAGGAGGATTGCAGGGCAGGATGATGGCAGGAAAATCACAGGTTAGACTTAAAGCTAGGGTAACAGCAGGGCAAACAGCAGGGTTCACAGACTAACTGAGAAGGGACAAAGGGAAACAGGTATATGTACACACAGGGAACTAATCAAGACAACGACACACAGCTGAGGAAGGTGGACACAGGAAACACAGGGTTTGGATGACCAATGAAGGTGTGGCTGGGAACACTAGGGTGGAGTGAACGAGACTAAAACAGAAACAGGTGTGCGGTGAAGACTAGCAAGGAAAGACAGACCAGACTTATTCAAGACAGGTGAAACTAATCAGGGAAACATTATGGCAAGAAAACACACACAGACAGGGAGTAAAAGCAAACATGACACATGGGGGTGAAACTACAAAATAAAACAGGAAACTGAACATGAGTAACTAGATACAAGGAAAACAAGAAACATGAAACACAAACAGAAAACCCCAAAACAAAGACCATACTATGACACAAAAACCCACAATTATGGCAAACAGTAATTTTACCTCACTGAACCCTGAAGGGGCTGATCTACTGCCACCTCAATCAGAAGTTGTGACTTTGGTGTTTTGACGGGTCAGTTTAGATTCATCAGAGTCACACAATAACACAAACAAACCAACCAATCAAGGCAGCGGTAGACCAGCAGCTCAAGTCTTCATTAAGGTAAAATTGTGCTTTTTGTCAATGGAGTCTGGCTATGAAAAGAGCATAGACAAGTTTCACTTTTAGTTCAGTTCCCAGTCAGAAAGGCCAGTCTGTTTAGGAAGTACTTAGCATACGACAGGATAAATGAGAAGTGGATCATACTGCTGAAGTTGTGTTACAATTTGTAAACTATATGTTTTGATGTAGTTTTGCCATTTAACGCGGACCGCTAGAACTTCAATTCATCAAGACTTTTCTCTGTCTTGGATTCTAGTTTTCATTTCAAATTCAACTTGCTACTTGGTGGATTACTGATATAGAAATGGTCATTTGGGTGGCCAAGTATTGCTTTAAACAACTGTCCCAAAGTGCTTCATGACAACTGCTTTCTGTATGAAGTTTAAAGTCTGACTACATGTTAGGCTACCCTAGGGGATTACTGCTACACAATATGGACAAAAGTATTGGGCCACACCTCTTGATCATTGCATTCAGGTGTTTCATTCAGTCCCATTGCCACAGGTGTATGCAGTCTGCCTTTACAAACATTTGTGAATGAATGGGTCGTTCTAAAGAGCTCACTGAATTAGTAGTAGTACTAGGCATAGTACTGTAATAGGATGCCACCGTTGCAACAGTCAAACTCAGTTCGTGAAATTTCTTCCCTCCTCGATATTCCAAGATCAACTGTCAGTGGTATTATTGCAGAGTGTAAGCATTTAGGAACCACAGCAATTCAGCCACAAAGTTGCAGGCCATGTATAGTTACAGAGCGCGGTTGCCAAGTGCTGAGGCGCATATTGCGTAAAAGTCGCCAACGCTCTGCTGAATCAATAACGGCAGAGTCCCAGCGCCCTGTGGCATTAACATCAGTACAAAAACTGGGAGCTTCATGGCATGGTTTTCCATGGCCGAGCAGCTGCATGCAAGCCTTACATCGCCAAGCACAATGCCAAACGTCAGATGGAGTGGTGTAAAGCACGCCGTCACTGGACTGGAGCAGTGGAAACGTGTTCTGTGGAGTGACGGATCACGCTTCTCTATCTAGCAGTCTGATGGATGAGTCTGGGTTTGGTGAATGTCAGGAGAACGTTATCTGCCCGACTGCATTGTGCCAACTGTAAAGTTTGGCGGAGGAGGGATAATGCTATGGAGTTGTTTTTCTGGGGTTGGCCTCGGCCCCTTAGTTCCACTGAAGGGAAATCTTAATGCTTCAGCTTACCAGGACATTTTGGACAATTGTATGCTTCCAACTTTGTGGAAACAGTTTGGGGAAGGCCCTTTTCTGTTCCAGCATGACTGTGCCCCAGCGCACAAAGCAATGTCCATAAAGGCATGGCTGGATGAGTTTGGTGTGGAAGAACTTGACTGGCCCGTACAGAGCCCTGACCTCAACCCTATCCAACACCTTTGGGATAAACTAGAACGGAGATTGCAAACCAGGCCCTCTCGTCCAACATCAGTGTCTGACCTCACAAATGCCCTTCTGGATGAATGGGCAAACATTCCCACAGACACACTCCAAAATCTTGTAGAAAGCCTTCCCGGAAGAGTGGAAGCTGTTATAGCTGCAAAGGGAGGACCAACTCCATATTAATATCTATGGATTTAGAATGGGATGTTATAAAAGCTCCTGCAGGTGTAATGTGTAGATGGCCCAATACTTTTGTCCATATAGTGTACCTGTGAATGTGGACTATGATGTGAAGTCATTGTATTTCTTCAACAGGCTATGTTTTGTCAATATTGAACTTTACTATCTACTAGATATTAAGATGTATGTCCTTTAATCCGCCAAATGCCAAATGCCAAATGCCAAATCTCACAATGTTAACGAAAGTAAAAAATAATTTGTGTGTCCTCCCTGTGATTCGGATCCATTCCAAAATGTACTAAGTTCTGTCTTGGTCCATGAAACATCCTTATAACAAGTTTCATGAAAATCGGGCTGGTAGTTTTTAAGCAATCATGATGTCAAATAAGCCAAACTGAAAACATATCCTCCTTGGCCAGATGTATGGTCTCATTCAATTCATTGGCTATTTTGTAGTTAATGCACCGCTGTTTAACTTCACTGTAAGAGCAGCATATTATCAATTGAACTGCTGAATTCATCGCACTTGATCTGATAAGCTAATAATAAGTGTCACAGCTGTTATTAGACTAAATCCAAAAACCTTGTCTCTCACCTGAATGCATGCCAGAGGTTCATTGGTCCAAATGGAGTATCCTCCAACCACATAGATCCTGTCATCATGGACTGCTACTCCGGACTCATTTTGACCTGGAGACGAGACAGCCGACACAATGCTTCACTGTGCCACGCAGAGGGCATTCTGACAATATGACTTCCAGGTCCCACGGGAGGCAGAGAGAGAGAGAGATAAATGGAGAAAGATGGGGCAAGGGCGGGAGTGTATGGGGAGATTGAGATTGAGCTCCTGTTCTCTTTCCTGTGACTTTGTCGTAAACTTTTACAGATATCACAGGAGGAAAGAACAAAAGAGGAAAGTCATACAGGAGGAGAGAGGGAGGGGGGAATAGTAAAAGTCACCTGAACTCTAAACCCTGTAAGCCTTCTCTGAAAAGCGTGAAATGAGAGAATATGACCACATTCTACAGTATATGCACAATAGATTGTGCCTCTAGTGCCTCTGGATTCATGCTGGTGAAGGTGGTACTCCATCCTACCTCCATCCTGGAGGCTATAGATGCATCATGCTCATGGGTCCAAAGTAGTGATATATGTTTTCATGTATATCATCCTACCGCCCACTCACAACCAGCAGGGAGGCATTATGTGTTGGGTTTTTATCTAATAAGAGGAGGATAAAGCAGAGAGCTTCACTCAGCCAATGTAGCACATACAGCACATCACTGGAATTATAAAAAATACACTGTGTAAATTAGCATGAAAGACCCTGAAGACTTATTTCTCTGTCACATTAAATATATATATATATGTGTGTGTGTGTGTGTGTGTGTGTGTGTGTATAGACATATATACTTTGACATTTTGATTCACATGTTTCTAAATCCTGATTGCTGCGCGAAGAATGTGATAATCTTTTTTTTTTTGAATGTGAAATAAGCAAAATAGTTTTAACTTTGGCAGAAAATTGTCCTCTCATGTAGGACCCCATCATTCTAATCTTAAGTTTTCAGGACCTTTGATAGAAAAGTGAGGAATCTCAGTCCGATACTCACTCTGAATTGCTTCCCACCAACTCCTGGCTCAAAAATCTGGCTCTTGAGGCACAAAATGCTCTCAAATGTTAACATGTTGCTAACATAGTGAAGTCAGAATTGACAGAATTAAAGCTTCTTCTTTTGGCTACTGACACCAAAAACAAAACAGTAAAGTAGTGAGCTGTAAATTCTAAACAATGAGCTGTAAGACGCTCCATAAAGCTGTAGTTGGCAACTTTTAGAAGAGAACTTTTTTCATATTTGCTCAAACTGTCACTACACCCATATAGTATTACATGAGACAGATAATCTGTGAGAAAATCATATTCCTCCTCCTCCTCATGGTGCCAAAGGTAGATTTGTAGATTTGTGAGAATCTGCCGCAGCTGAGGGAAAGCAAGCAATCAGAGCCGAGGAGTCTCTAACACAGCTGTTAATCATGTCAATCACTGCTCGTGAACTTCAGTCAGACTTGATGGATTACCTATTTCTCAATGCAAATGTTCTCATAAATATATTTTAGTGTACTGTTTACCTGGGAAATGAGAAAGTTGCTGCAGCTGGTGGGGAGTGCGTGGTTTTGGCTTGACTGTTTTTGATAAGGTGGCCAGAACACAAACTTTCTCAAGTTACAGCTAAACAGTACACTCAAATATGTTTCTGACAAAATTTGAGGTGAGAAATAGGCAATGCAATTACAAAAACTTGATTCATACTTAATCAGCGACGCCTAGTTTAAAAGGTTAACTGCAGTTCATGAGCAGTGCTTAACATAATTGACTGCATAAGAGACTCCTCAGCTCTGTTTGGTTGTTTTTGCAGTAGATTCTGGAAAAATGACATTAGAGGCACTAAGAGGAGGAGAAACATTATTTTTCTCACAGAATATCTGTGTCGTGTAATTCTGTGTGGATGTAGCAACAGTTTCCGCAATAGTGAAAAAAGACATTTTTATTAAAGTTGCAAGCCACAGCTTTAAGGAATGTCTCACAGCTCTAACTCTGACAGTTCTAACTTTACTATGTTAGCCACATGTAAACATTGTGGAACATTTAGAAGCTCAAGAGTCAGATATTTCCCTTAGGAGCTGGTGGAAAGTAAAACAGAGTAAATACTGGATTGACATTCCTCAAGTGGTCAACTTCTTTATCAAATAGGCAATGCAGTAACAGAATTGTTTGATCAGCACTGCCTAATTGGACAGTCTGGCTGCAGTTCACCATTTACGACATGATTGACAGCTGCGTTAGAGACTCGGTAACCCTGATTGGTTGTTTTCCTTCAGGCACGGTACATTCGAGCAAATGCCATTACAGAGCTATGAAAAAGGAACATCTTTTTTTTGACAGATTATTTGTAAATAATGACAGTTTTAGCAAATATGACAAAAGTCATTTTTATAAGTTACCAAATACAACTTAAAGCTGAGGAGAACTGCAGAGTCAGGTGATGATTCTCTGTGGGTTCATCACCACAAATAACAGCTCTCACATACAGCCATTCGATCCATGTTCATTTAAAAATATTACTTTAAAATGCTTCAAAATATCTCCACTAAAACTTTAGAAGTTGGTTTCAGAGCTTAAGATATTAAAATTGAGAACTTCTCTCTAAATGGCAGTGACATATGACATAGAACTTAAAGACTCATAACTTAGATGAAGGAAGTTTACATAATATTGAATGTGGTGACAAGAATCAGCCATATTCAATGGTTTCCCTCTCGGTGAGAGAACTTTTTTAGGAATGGCACTTTTATTTTATCCATTCTTATGTGTAAGTGGGTTTCCTGGCAGTGTGTGCCCTGTATAGGATGGGATTCCTCTCTGCTGCTTCCCCAATTAAAGCCATAGATGGACATTTTGGGAAATACACTTATTCACTTGGATGACAAAAACAAGGAGAAACTTTGTGTTAAGTATAGATAACTGTCCTCTGACTATAGCTTCATATTTTGAGTACATACATGAGTGGTATTAATCTTCTCATCTTATTCTGAGTAAGAAAGTGAATTAGTGTAGATAAAACTATTTGTTTAAACGAGAGGAAAATTCCTACCCAGTCAATGTGAAGCAACACTAAAAGAAAAGAACACAGTCTTGCAGACCAGAAGGTTGACCAATCAGTTGCTATCTAATGATAAATCATCCCCAGAATAAATCTGAAATATGTATGTATGGTCACGTGTGGTGTGTTCACTTAGCCCACCCGTGAGGAGGCTGAAGGAGCAGCGTGTCCACTGGTCCAGGTCCATGTTGTAGGAGTCGATGTGACGGACCAGAATGCGGTCGTTGTTGTAGTCCAGGTCGTTCCCGCCGAGCACATAGAGCTGCCTCCTCACCGCCGCCATGACGTGGTAAACTCGCCTCTGCAACATGGGACTGCGGGCCAACCACTGGTCCTGAGGAAGGAGGTGGAGGTGGTTAAAGAATGGATTAGGGGAAAAGCAGATGGATAGGAAGAAACAAGGCAGAAAATGATTCGATGCAGATGAGAAGGAGGTGAGATATAGTACGGAGAGGGAGGGAGAGAGAAACAGAGAGGGTGGGAAGAGAAGGAGGATGAATAAGAAGATTAATATTTAAGCATATCCATGCATGGGTAATTGATGTATGCTCAGTGCTAAGATAAATAACGTGACACTGGAGCTCTGGTTTGTACTAATGACTTCCCTCCCTATTTCTAATCATATGTTTCAGCCACTCCATTTTACACCGAGGATCCCTGCTCATTTCACTAAGTGTGTCGAAGCTTATTTTGTGTCAGTGTGTGTATGTGTGTGCGTTTGATTGAGGCAGAGAATGAGGAGTGAGTATGTGTGTGTGTGTGTCTGCTGGGAGCTGACGGGTGGCCATCTGTTGAGGGTAGAGTGGGTGGGGGGTTGCTGTTGCTCTGGCAGGTGAACGTAGATTCATGGTGAATACAAATGAGACCCTCTCCCTCTCTCTTTCGCTCGTTTCTTCATTCCCTCGCTTCCACGCCAACGTGTACAAACACAGACCCATATGGATGTGCACCTTAAACATATACACACCGCATACCTTCATACTATATACAGCCTCACCGAGATCCAGCCATCGTAAACAACTGGCTCACAGACTTACACAAACACAAACTGCAGCTTCTGACATTCCGCTACAGTTAGCTGAGAGTACTGCAAATACAGAAATCATATTTAATCAAAATCTCATCCGTGATACACTGAGAGATCATAGATATATGTTTATCTATTGCTGTTCACTTTGTACTTAGGATAAAAGGTTGTAACCTTGTAGAGGAAATATTAGGAGGATTTACATTAACCCTTTAAAAGCTGATCAAATTGGCAAAAAGGCAAAAAGTAGCTTATCAAGAAATGGCTCCAAAATTGGCAAAAAAACAAATTGTAAAAACTTACAAGAAAATTACTGAGTGAGTACAATTTTTTTTTCTGTAACATAATTCTAAATATATAATCATAAGAATTATAAATATATTTTTTGGGACTCTTTTCCTTTCTTGGATAATATCTAATAATATCCTCACAGTTATTTTTAAATTTGTTTTCTTGTCACCTTTTACTTATTGTTTTGTTTTTTGTTTGTTTAGTTTTTTGGCAGTTTTCCGGAAATGTTTTTGCTGAGTTGCTCATTGCCTTTCCCCATGTTTTCAAAAGAAATCAGTCTAATTTTCTTAGCTTACATAGGTTTAAGTGTTTGTGAAAGGCGTCTGAATGCAACAGAACAAAACTGATGTGGACCCAGGTTCTAAAGGGTTAAAGGACCAGTGCAAATGTTTTTGTAGCATAAATAATTTGCTACAAATCACAAATACAAAACTTAACTGTGAAATATATTCTAAAGTAAGGTGTAGAGTTTCACACTTTGTAGTTTTCCTTTTTTCCACGATGCCATAGGTTTACATTAATTTCCATATGGTGTGAAAATCAATTAGCCGACTCTTGACACCTGCCTATTGTGCAATCCATCACAGCGAACATAATGTCTGCATTAATTTCCTGAAAAAGCCATTATTGCTACACTGATGCTGTTTAAGTACAGTTTTTTAAAGTGTATGCACTGCATCACCTCACAACAATATTACTCTGACAAAAATGAATGCGGACCTAATATTAACATTACTGTAGGTAACTCTGGAGAAAGATAGTTGATTGTTGAATCTCAATTCTACATTGCCAAATACAGACGTTTTGGATTGGTCGTTGGACCGAACCACTAACTCAAAGTGTCAGAAGGTGACGACCTGGGAATCAATAATCCACTATCTTCCAACACACTTGCATGAACCTGTAAAGCTGGGGTAAAGTCAAATCAAATCAAATCAAGTCAAATCTGAGATTTACGTATGTACATCTAAATACATTATACAGAATAGAAAACACTTCAGATGAGACTGGGAAACATTTAGTACTGAATTCTGGAGTCAGAGTGTTTTTTCACCATTTTTGTGTCAAGTATTTTTTGGCCAGGGCTAAAGGCCTCAATGACGAAATGGAGCAATCCTTTGCATATGCACTTCCCCTAGACTGTAAAAGTACCAGAGCCGTTGAGTTTTTTGTGAGCCGAGTTTTGTTGTTGTTTTGAAGGCTTTTCCATGAGTGGGCGCACTAATACTGCCTATTTTTACCTGACTTTAAAACATAATTTCATATGCTTGGTGACTTTTTTAATCATTCATATTTGGCTGGGTGCCTATTAATTACTGTGAAGTCAAGCCTATTTTTGGCTAAAAGCCACAAATCACAAATTTGTTTTACAGACTTTACAGTGTGAACACTATAGGGACACTCTCTATACTTACACCCTTCTGTTGCTTTCACATGGAATCAGGCAGACAGGAAAAACCCTTCTGGACGGCACACGAAAAACAAGCAGTCTGACTGAATGGCAGGACAGTAAAACAAGATATGCATGACAATATGTTGCAATGCTGATATCATAATGTTTACAAAGAATAAAATAAAATATATTAAACTGAATAATTCTATGTTTATTATTTTATGTCATGTTTCCAGTTATGTCCATTCTTTGTCCCTATCACCTGTATTTTTCCTTGTGTGAAGGAGCTACATAACATCAGGTAAATTCCTTCACAGAGAACAGCAAAGTTTAAATATTTGAACTTTTAGCGGCAATGCATCCCACCATTGCTGTTGTCCGTATGCCTCAGTTAATTTTACCGTCCTGCTCTTGTCCACTACAATCATATCCAGTTTGCCGTCCACTCTCTCCCTGATTTCATGTGAACGTAACATTATTTAGAAAAGGAAAAGACTAAATAATAACAATAAGACATTTATCTTTGAAGAGAAAAGGAAGATCATCAGAGGAAAGACAATTCTAGGACAGACACACATACATTAATATGTACAGCAAGTAGCTTTGAGTACACAATCGACCGAAAAAAATGAGGAATTACAAAACGGAGACACCTAAGTCGCAAAATTATGTAAATAAAGTACATTACTTCTAATTTGTATCATGATGGGTTACACAGCTCAGGAGTAAGCAAGTCTGACAACTGACTGTACAGAACTGAATTAAAGTGGGAGTTTCTGGCACAATTTCACCAACTTGCAAGGTGCATGGAGAAGCAGTTTTAAAGGGTCAAAACTATAGCAACACTTGTGGTAATGATCATCAGACCAACGCGTTTATGATAGACCCTGATGACTGGTGAGGCTGTTCCCTGTTTGCAGACTGCTAGAAACGTCTGTGGAATGCATGAAGACACTATTTCATATGAGTGCGGTCCTTTCATACCCTGAAGATGGCCACAAGCTGAAACATGTTGGTCCAACAGTGAAGTTGACTGAAAACTGAATGACACCAAAAGGCTCCGTGACAGGTAATAAAAACTTACATTAATGTGTTTCAACAACACGTATGCCACTTGGTGGCAGCGCAACAAGCTATTAACCCAAGACACAAATTTTTGCACTACCAGCTGATATGGCAAATATGTGAGCAGAAAGTTAGCTATTCACATCTAGCAAACGTGTTAAACCATTGACATTGATTTACCTTCAAGTTTCTGGCCAACTGGCAAATGTAAGTCCAATATCAACTGTCTATTAGCTCTGTTTGGTCTCTACCAAGTAGTGAGGGAAACATCTGGATCTCTGTGGGTTTGTCACAATGAGGGACACCTTTTGCACCTCTCGTAAACACTTACAGAATTGTTTTTTTGAATACACTCAAAGTGTCAGATCTCAGTTACCTGTTCTGGGTCGTATACCATCAGACGATTCTGGTACTGAGCTGTATTCGTCACCCCGCCTGTAACACAAAGGAACAACATCTTTGGTTTTTATCACTGAGCAAAAGATTTTTGTACAAATGTGCACAAAGCAGTGTTTATTTGGACTACATGTCAAGAGTGTTTCTGTACTCGATTAATTAGGTGGACATAGACAAAGTATTGGCGCCGCACAAAAACAACGACTAACAAAACTAACACACTACATTTCTTTCTGAATTTCCATGAACAATTAACATTTTGGAAATATGTCAGAAGAAAGTGGCATGTCCACTGAAAAGGTAAAGTGAAAGTGTCATTTATTTTATACTGATTAATACCAAAATGAGTAATGCTTTGTGCAAACAAGTAACAACAACAACAACAGTAAAGGTCGGCATCGGGATGGAGAGGGAGTAAAGGAAAACAGGAGAAAGCATAAGGTTATTCATTCGTTTAGTCTACAATGGAGACATAGAGCAAACAGAAATTCTTTCGTGTGTGTAAGAAAAGCAAACTGGTTTAGAAACATGTTATTTTATGGTTTTTAGTTGAAAGAAGCTGGGAAATGGAGACAGCGATGACATATTTTCTCAGATCAAGAGATCAATCCAGTCAAGATCAATCCAGTCAAGCTTTAAAGTTTACAATGCCAGGAAAAACTAACTTAAAAATTAAGGTAGTTCGATCAAATGGCTGGTGAATGTTCAAATTGTACCAGACACTCACGAGATTACCTTTGTTTACCTTTGAGTGATACAAATGTACCGGTCATTTGCATAATTTTATCATGCCTTTTTTGGAACCTGTATCTGTGGCCGTAGGGCTGGTAGCTAATGGAAGAAAACCTTGTAGGGATAGATACAGACTGCTACCAGGGAAAACAAAAGTGCTTTCCTCTTCCTGTTTTTGGTTGATGCACTTCCTTCATGCCGTAAAATCAACAATCGAGCCTCCATTTTTCCCTGGAGATTGTACCCAGTGGCAGACAGTATCGCATAGTGAAAGTAAAGCTTATAGGGAACCAATTTAAATGCTGAGGATGTCGTTATTCTGTAGCTGTTATATTAACAATTAACATTTACATCATTATAAGTTAAAGCCAAAAAAATGACCTATTTCCACTTTAAAGTGTAGAATCAAGGTAAATGTAATGCATACGTGAGAGAGTGTGAGTGTCTTGAGTCTGTCTCGCTTATCTCTGTATACCTGAGACCCAGAGCAGGTTGTCAGCCACACAGCCGGCGTGGCAGGACAGTGAGCGGTCGAAGGGTTGGACAAACATCCATTTGTTCCTCTTGGGACAGTAGCGCTCCACAGAGGGCAGCACCTGCCTCAGCTCGTTCCTGCCCCCCACTGCGTACAGGTACTGACCCAGCACACCCAGGACAAAGTGTTCTCTGCAGGCCTTCATGGGGGCAATCTCAGTCCAACAGTTTCCTCTGGGGTCGTACCGACAAGCAGTCCTTACAGCACACGTCCTCCCAGTGGCATGCTCCACCTCCCCACCCACAACAAACAGGAAGTTCCCCATTACTGCCACACAGTGGTGACTGCGTCCAGTGGGCATGGGTGCCAGCTCGCTCCAGTTTGACCCACCTGCGACCCGCACATGCTCCTGAGCGGCTGGGTTGAAGTACCGCAACTCCCTGACCCTGCTCACCTCCCGCTTTCGCCCCCCAGCTATGTAGAGGGTGAGAGACTGGAAGCGAGGCCTGGTGCGGGCTGACTGACGAAGGGGCTGGGCAAAGGTGGCGTGGTGGTAGTCCAGGGCCTCCTCCACAAGGGCGGCAGCAGTGGGGCTGGACTGGACCAGAGAGTGGCTACGGGCAAGGTGGTGCAGTGTGGGGACGTCCATCAGGCCGTAGCGGACATGTTGAAGTAGATCCTCAGTGTACTGGTAGCGACAGTCATGTTCCAGCCACAGAACGACCAACTAGAGCCAGATTGAAGAGAGAAGAACGGTGTGAGTGATGGACTGTTTCAACAGACCTTCCCACCTTCACAAAAATAAAGTTAAATGTGTTCAATAAAGTTAGCTTAAAACAGGGACATTAAGCTTGCTTTGCCTGCAGCCAGTTTTTCAAAATGACAGGAGGCCAGGAGCCAGTTAATGAATAACCAATAATATTTAATACTTTATTTTATTTGCACACACATAAAACTGCTGACTTACTGATATTAAAAAAAGAAAAAAAAAAGAGAGAGAAAGATGTCAGGTCAAGAAGCCAAAGACTCATACAAATGGACTTCCCCTTAATTACACATATACAATAGAATTTATAAATTCTCATTTTATAATTAATAAATAATTAGCCCAGACCTCTGTCAAGGGGACTGGAGGATCCTTCTCTGGCACTTTTTTCCCTAATAAACAAGATCTATTTTTATGTTTTTTTTATGCAATCTGGCACCTTTTTTACACTTAAAGTACAAAATAAAAATTTTGGTGGGCCACTCCTCGTCCTATCACGGGCCAGATTTGGTTCACGGGCTGTAAGTTAAATATCACTGGCTTAAAATGTAATTCAAATTCAGTACTATACTTTGGGTTTGCTCCACTCATGAAGCAGTAATGATACATGTTTGATTAACAGGTTTTTATTGTTTTTTTAAATGAGTGACATTGAGTGAAATTTACCATTTTGTTGTTTGCAAGTAATTTGGAAATTGCTTTAAACTTTTTTATGTACAATTTAATGAATGTATCAAAATCATTGTTTCACATTGGGCTTAATGGCTTGATTTAGTGTGCTGTGTTGAATTCTTTGTGCTTCGCCTCTTTTGCTTTTTGTTGATCAAATAAGTTGAACTGAATCAATAATGCTTTTTTTTAAGTCAAAGGAGTGGGAGAAAGTACTAATAACTCTCTTTTTACAACTTGAAACATAAGATTTAGCCTCTTCTCTACCCATAAACTTTTCATACGGTCCCTTAAAAGGAAGGATGGGAAGAAGGAAGGAGATAGGATTAGGCTAGAAAAAAGGTTAAGAAGAACAAACAGAAAGAGAAATGAATAAAGGGTGCAAGAGAAAAAAGAATGCACATAAGAGATGGCATGAAGTCAGTATGAAATTAATTAAAGATTTGAGGATAAATGTTAAAAATTAACGGCTAATCGGATTTATTGTTCTAGAAACCTATAGGCTATTATGTCAAGACTGAGGCAAGCCGGCACTGCATCCATACTCAGAAGTATTTATTAATCAGCAGCATTCAATATACAGACTGTAAATATCCACAGGCACCTTTCTTTGTTTAATGCAGGCGAACTGGGTTGCAGAGAATTTAATTGAACTTGAGAGCAGTGGAAGGTTATTTAGTTGCGAGGGGGTGTGAAAGTGGGCGCGATGACTGGAGATCACTGATACCATTATGGAGAAAACAAAGTGGTTTTTAACGTCATCTGTGCAGAGACGGAGAACTTTTGGAGTTTTGGAAGGGCAGTGGAGGATGGCGATGACCACAGACAAACCCGACAAAATTCACAGAATCACACTACAAATCAAACACAGCATTTGGTGTCTACGACGTCAAGACGGTTACTCAATTGCAAATGGCTTTTCCTTAATTTCTCCTTCAAAAAAAGGTGTGAATATGCAACAAACATGCAAGTCAGGATTGTCTTTTTGTGGTATCTGTGCCACTCTCCTGTCTCTACCTCCCTTTCTCTATCGCTCACCCCGCCCCTCTCCTCCTCATTGCTCAGAAGTGACAGTATGTGTGCGTGTTTCCAAGAGTGTGTGAGCGTGTGCACTACGGCATCTGACTGTGAAGGTCACGCTGCATCACGCAACTTCCTCAGGGCACAGAATAAATCAACTCCTTCTCCCTCCTTCCCCTATGCACTGAAAGAGAAAGTGCGAGAGGGTGTGTGTAAGTGTGTGCATGTGTGTGATAGGGAGAGTTAGACCACAAAAGACAGGGGGAGAGAGAGTGAGGGTAAGAGATAGTGAGAGGTGGGGGGGGGCTACAAAAAGGCAGAGCAAAGGATGGCAAGAAAGACGAGAGGAAAAAAAAACAAAGCCAGAGAAAATGTGATTTCCAGAGCGTGAGAGACTCTAAGAAAACTCTGAGTGACGATGATTGACTGCCAAGCTATATCGGTCCAGCACTGGCGTGCACACCCCCCCTCATCCCCTCCACCCTTTCGGACGACGGTCCCCGCTTGCCGTTCGCTTCCGTCTGATGCCCAAATTAACCTTCTGGGCGAAGTGAAGGAGGCCCAAAGCAGCCTAATCAGAGGCTGATTATGGCGGCGGCGGCTGGCTAAAGGGTCAGGGTAATTGTGCCATCAGAGGCCTGATTGTTTTCAATCAGACGGGCGGCCGAGTGACAGCTGGGGGATTGGGGCCCTGATGGAGCCGCGGTGGGCCTAATCAGAGACGAGAAGGGGAGAAAGACAGAGAGGGGAGAGAGATCGGAGGGGGGAGGGAGGGCGGAAGGGGGGAGGCTGATTGGTGCAAATGAACAGTCAAAACAGTAAGTCTCCACCCCAGCAATGCTGCTTCACTCCATAGTCCCTGTCGTTCATGAAACACGCACACACGCACGTGCGCACACACACGCATGGATGTATGGACTGACGCACATCACACTTGTCCATCACATGTGGTTTAAAACGGCCCTTTGTATTGCATATCGTCATTATTGTAAACAAACAGTATTAGATGCAGCTGTTTATTTGTTCTTTACTAGTGTGTGTGCTGTGTATTGTGTGTGCGTGTGCGTGTGTGTGTGTGTGTGTGTGTGTTATATTCTAAACATATTAGTCCCAAGATGCAATTTGTTCACATTTACCACTTGAGATGATTGTTTCTCGTCTTATTTTTTTTTTTATCCAAATAAGACCATAACACTACACTTTAATACTGCATCCCAGGGCTCTAATGTCATGAAACACATGACCACACACACACAAACGTGCAGGCAGCAGGCACACACTTCCAGTACCTTCCATATCTCCTCCTCACTCAAAGAGGTGAGGCGGTCGCTCTTCAGCACCTCCCTGAGGAGGCGGTAGGGCAGCTGCAGGGCCTCCTCCTGTCTGCTCTGGCTCAGCTCAGACAGATGCTCCACCAGGAAGCCCACCACGGCCTCCTCTAAGGCGGGGAGGTGGAACAGGTCGGCCACACGGTACAGCTCCAGGTAGTTCACGCTGCTCAGTTCCTGCAGGGTGAATACATAAACATACAAATGAATGCAGGTATTTGACAAAAATGTTTTCTCCATACTTAGAAACAGCAAAAGATGTCATTGATATTTTAATTTAGTTGGGAGGCAGATTTAGTCAAAAATGTACTTATATAAGAATCTATTTGGGTTGTCCCTTATGTTAGCCATAATGTTTTAAGAATATTTTTACCAGGTATTACTAGTTTTTCTTTTTCATGCTCACATAGAATAGTTGGACATACACACTCATCCCTGATACATACTGTACATACATATGTCAACCACAAATTCACAATGTATACTCCAACTATGGGTTGATTCCCATTTCACAATTAAATGATAACATTACAGATGCAAATAACATACAGAGGGGGAAAGGAGGTAAGTAAAAGAAAATGAGGCCTGACTAGTGGAATAAGACTGCCATCTTCTGGCTGTCCCTCAGCACACACAGTGCAAACATGCATTAGCTCAACCTCTAATGACATACTTTAATGGACTGACAAATCAGGGCCTTCAAAGTAGACATTTTGCATTGACATTTAGTACATTTGCGTGTATAGTGTGTGTTTTGATAAATTTCTTAATCAGGATTTAATACAAATTAGATTAACCCTTTAACACCTGGATCGACATCAGTTTTCCCATGCTGCATTCTGAAGCCTTTCAATAGCATTGAAACACCTGAAAACTGAAGAAATCGGTTGGATTTCTTTCAAAAGCACAGAAAAAACATTATGAGCAACTTGGCATGAAATGTCCCACAAACTGACAAAACGAAAAGGTGACAAGGAAATGATCTGAATATTAGCTAGGTGGGATTATTAGATTTTTTTTTTAAAAAGCAGGATCCAGTTTATAATTCTCTTATTTATATACAGAAAATGAAGAGAATATACAGTAGCTTGTAGCCCTCTTCCCCTGTTTTAGAAAGAAATCAAATCAGTTTGCTCAGGCATCAAAGGGTTAAAAGCCTTCATTTAACATTTAAATGATAACACAAATAATAAAGTCACTACTACACACACATACACACCAGTTAAATTTGTCGTTAGAATCATTTCAGATAAAGCATAAGAGTAAAAAGGGATAGATTTGTGTACGGATTATGTGATCAGATTGTGTTGGAGTAAAATTGTAAAAGTGTTTATTCTACTTCAGTGAATCAAATTTCTGTGACTTTATATGAACACATAGCATTTGTCTTGGTTGAGCATTAATAGTTTGTGTTAATTTAAAACAATTATGTAAGTTGGTGCCAAAGCAAACAATCTGTGTGCAACCACTTTCCACTATTAAATCAAATAAACCCAATGTGTTCGGTTTTTATGTTTGTTTGTTTGTTCTTTTGTTTGTTTGTTTCAGTGCACCATACACAGCAAGTGTAGGATCGATAACTTATTCAATATTCAGTTAACTAAATCCTGAAAATCAGTATCCATCATTTCAGAGGCGGGTGATCCTGACTGGCTGATATATCAGATTTTCAATCAATTTGGTGCAGTGTGTGTTGGGGAATCAATGCTATTGGTGTTGTTTCACCCTCCACTTTAACCACACAGCGAATAAAACTGTGAGCTGACATGTATTCTGCAAACAAAGATGTTAGTTAGGAGATGAACAAACAGATAAATCAATAACATGATTGTGGATTTTTTGTTTTAGTGAGGTGTGAGCTGGAAACTACAAACCAGCAGAGCTTTTGCAGCCACCAGATGGCACAGTTGAGCTGAGTTGACTGTTGTGATGTAACGGACTTGGATGGTCAAATGAAAAGATAACAGTCTGGTGGCAGGAATTCAAGATGCACAAGATGAAATAGTAGATTTGATTATTGCTGTGGTGTCTATGTGTGTAATTAAGTGATTCTAAAACTGCTGCAAAATGCATTGAATTCCAGGGAAACGTGTTGTATCAAATACCTCAGAGTGGTTCAGCTCTACATCAACCTGATTTGTCTTTATCTGCAGCAGCGTTTGGCTGAGTACCCAGAGGACAGTAGGCTGACTTTGCCCCTGTTCCAACAGATCCATCTTGGTCTCTGGGATGAAAAACATAAAACAAGCTGCAGGGTGGCCTAGTTCTAGAAGAGATCTGGACTCAGGGACCTTAGATGACAAGCATCCACCCAAATGAAGTGTCTTTGAGCGGTACACTATGTCCATCTGACTCTGCACTAAAACCTCCAGTTCACACTAGACCAGTGGTTCCTAACTGGTGGGTCTGGGTCCATTCTGAATGGACTGCAAGTGAATTGTGAACGTGTTAAATTTCTCAAAAATACACTTTATTTTTAAGTACAATGAACATGCGGCAGAGAGCTTTTATTTTTAAGTGCCGTTTCTGTTTGTTCTTGCAACATGTTTTATTTATTTTTGTTCTAAGCCAACATGTTCTTTATATTTTGTGAAAAAAATAAATACATATATAGTAACATGGACCCCGTGGCTGGACCACTTGGGAACCACTGCAGTAGACCATTAATTACAGATTACATTTAAAGTTCAATGTGAAATTAAAGTGCTTTTATTTGGACATTAATTACTTTTGACCTCAAATTTTGCAGCAATGTTTGCTGTAAAAAATAGTTTGACATTTAAGGATACTTATTTGCTTTCTTGCCGAGATTTAGATGAGAAATTGATACCACTCTCATATCTGTATGCTAAATAGGAAGCTAGAGCCAGGAGACAGTTAGCTTTGCATAAAATCTGGAAGAAGAAACATTCTGTCTGGCTCTATGTAAACGTCAAAAGTCCACCTACTAGCATCACTGAAGCTCAACACTGAATCCATTATAACAATTTTTTTTTGTTTAATCTATTTGAAAACACTCCTTAATACAACTCATTTTAAAAATGTGTTTTATATAGGCAAAACATGACTTCTAACATGTTAATTAGTGAGCATTAGAGGTGCTGGTAGGTGGATTTTGTTACCTTTGCACAGTGCCAAGCTAACAGTCTGTTTCAAGTTTTTGTGCTAAACTAAGCTAACTGTTTCCTGGTACTAGCTTTATGTCAATAAATGTATTTCCCTAAATGTCAAAGTATTCTTTTGTTGATGTTACTGTACTATCAGCACAAGCATTAGTTGTGTTTTAGCTTACATTACTACCTCGGTCATGACCTGAGTTATGGAGTTTTACAGTTGATGGTCTGTGACCACGCCATGTCAGTATTTTTCATAACAAAACTGAAGCAACCAGTATGAATATATATAAAACAGTACATCAGTCTCAATACACAAATGCTCAAGCTACTTAAAACTTAAATATTTCATGATTGAAAAGGAGAAAGAAGTACACACTTATTTATTCCTACTCCCTTTTTTAGAGTAGAGTAGAGTAGAGGCGAGAAGAGTTCACAGTATGAATTTTGCCAACAAATCTACTTTAATCCCATAATAATCTGGGCTGCTTTAATTGCAAATCAAGGATCCCCCAACAATGTCAAGTTAATGTGGCCTTTAATACTATAATTTACCCCGATATATTAGATCTGTTTAGGGAGTAGCATATCAGAATGACAAACTTGCAGGGTTTTTTTTAAACCCTAAAAGATTTGGGCCTTTTGTAAAAACATTTGGGGCTGGAGGCCCACAAACCAGCCCGAGCTCCACCTCTGGTCCATGCAGCTCTGTTGTTTGTCCAAGGGTGAATCCTAATTGGTTTCTTTTGCGGTTGGTAATTGGATTGTGATACTAATACATGTGTGAATAAGTCATAATGTAAGAGCTATTACACTTCAAGCTAAGTGGCACATTAGTACATTTTCTTGATATTCCCCGCAGACGGGATCAAATCAGCTGAGTGTTCCTGAGTGGAACCAGCCTCTAAAAATCCCATGAAATCACAGGATTTCCATTAACCTAATGGGAACTCTGTGGTGTAAAGCAATTCTTCCTCTGATTCCCCCTATTATGTCTCAAGCTCACACACAAGAAGACGGTGGTGCGTGCGTGCGTGCGTGCGTGCGTGCGTGCGTGCGTGTGTGTGTACCTGGATGAGGTAGTGGGAGCAGAGGCTGAGGAGCTCCAGCAGCTGAAGGTGACTGCCTGCAGACAGGACATCCTGGATCACTGTCGGCTCCAGCAGAATCTGACCAGAAGAGACAAAAAAGGTCATTAGGTCACTTTGTTTTCTACTTCAATTTCATTTTCACCGCACTTTGGTTGCAGTTCATTATCAGACTCATGACTCTAAAGTGTTTTTTTCATCATTTGGCATTTTTATCACCATTTAGAGGAAATTAAATTGTATGGAAAAGTGTACATAACTGAGCACGTTTCCTTTATGTTTATAGGTATGTACTACAGTTCATATTATCCCTTACATATATTTAGCAGGCACTTTTATTCAAGGCATCTTACAATAAGTGCATTCAACCATGTACAATAACAGATAGTTTTCTTTTTGATTTTACTGTTTGGTGCAGCATGGTGCAGTCTGAACAGATGGGTTTTCAGTCTGCGACAGAGGATGTGTAGAGTTTCTGCTGTCCTGATGGTAATGGGTAGCTTGTTCCACCATTGTAAAGAAAACGGCAAACAGATGAGACTTTGTTGAGCAGTAGCCGGGCCCCCTTTGTAGGAAGTAGCAAACCGATTGGCAGTAGCAGAGCATCGCTGACAGGCTGGGGTGTAAAGTTTGACCATGTCCTAAATGTAGGATGGGCCAGAGCCATTCATAGCACAATGAGCAGGTACCAATGTTTTGAATCAGATATAAAAGCACCCTTCATTGCTAAAAGAAGAGAACCGTGTTACGCCTGGTCATTTATTTTATTCAGTTAAACCCCCCAACTTGCCATTATTGCTCACTTGTTTTTCACTACTTTCTATCATAAAAAAATATTGAGATTATTGAGAATCATTATTTTTGTAATGTTTTTTCCCTGAACATAGAGTTGGTTGAGACGGCATAGCGATGTCAGTCAGATGGTTCACCATTTTGATGTTGACTGCAATATCTCAACGTCTATTCAATGGATTACCATGACATTTGGCACAAAAATCCATAATCACCAGAGGATCAAGTCTTCTGACGTTGGTGATCCCTTGTGACACAAGGTTGTCATTCAGGGGATTTAGAGAGATGTCCCAGCAACTATTGTAAGGTGGTAAGATTAACATTTGATTTTTTTTCATCAATATGGGGATCAGGGTAAACATTGTACCTGCTCAGAGCGCCCACATGCCTAAGAACAGCCTCAAAGAGCAGCTAAGCTAGCATGGTTGTAGGCTCTCAGTCTTTTTTATTCACTGTATGCAGTATTAGATAAGAGCATGTCATTTTTCCTGTTTAGCCTCATGCTGGCACTGATTTAAGTCAGTGAGATTTCTGGTTTGAGCTGGAATGATTAATCGGAAACTGTTTTGACAGTGAATTAATCACTTCCATCATTTTGCAAGCAAAAACGCCAAACATTTTGTGGTTTCAGCTTCTCAAATGCGAGGGTTTATTGCTTTTCTTTAGTAAATTAAGAATCATTAGGCATTGTTTAGGTATTTGAGCTCCTGAAAATAATACACATTAGTCTCTAAATTCTTACTTTTTAATGACAATGTGACTCATCTGTGTTTGGAAAGGGCCAATCTTTGAGTAGTTTCAACTTATGGCTAACACAACACAATATGTGTAAAGTAAAGTATACTGGGTCATGTTGAAAGATATCAAGTTGTTTTGGAAACACCTTTTTTGCATAATAATTATCAACTGTACGTTTTAATAAAAGATATGTGGAATGTTTGCAAAAACACCCATGCATAACTGTGTGACCTGAGCTTAAATTACTTACATCAAGTTTAAAACCAGGCAGCAGGATCTAAAATTACATTTTTTTTCTACCTTACTCATTTTTTTTTGTCTGCTACTCAGATATGTTATCTGCAACTTATGAATTCTAAAGTGATAAATGAAGGAATAGCATTTAGATCATTTGATTTAAAGATTCTGTCATTCAATATTCAACATATTCGCACCAAAAAAAATTACATATATGGTAAATTCTAGTGTTTGTTGGCTTTTGGGGAGGCCTTCTTTTACAGAAGTGAGGGTTCACTGCGCACATTCAAACACATACATCAATGTTTCAACCTATGGGTAAAATATATTATACAACTCAGTTCATACAGAGAGTATTTAGCATGGAACAAAAAAGAAACTGAAAAATAATTCAGCATCGTAACATTTTTTAAATTGCTTTCTTATGCTGGGATGTTGATGCTCACTTCGGGGCTAATCCCCTTTAATTTACTCAGCAGTGGGTAACCAAGACACAGGAATTTTACTTTGGTCTTTTAAAAATTAAATTACATTTTAAAAAATGTTTTTATTCTTGCCCAAAGATAAATAAAAACATGTAGGAAAGAACTCACAAAATGGTGACGATTCATGCATGAAAGGGATAGCAGTTATGAACAACTTTCAAACCCTGTTTTTCAGCCGTGCATTTACTTTGTCCGCCAAGATGGACAGTTAATTTTACCCGCCACTGCTAACAATTTACCCACCATTAGCAGGTGCTAATTTCAGACCCTGCCAGGCAGTATACCATATATCTTACTTCATTATTTCTATTTCTTTCTTTGAATCACTAAGAACTGTCTGTACGCCAGGTTACTGAAAATGTTTATATGGTGCAATAGAGATCGGAGAAAGTGAGCGTGACAGATTGCATAGCATATCAAGAATTGCTTTACCAATGTGCTTGATTCTCCATTATCATCCTCCCAGCAAAGCAACATATTCAGGCAATTATTGTGGCTCTGATTGTGCCAAAATGCTTCCGGTTGGGCCGAATGAACAGCAGCTCAAATTATCTGCTGAAAGCTTCCTTCTGTTTCCTCCATATTACCCACACATACGCAACATAAAGCTCTGTGATACAGCCAAATCATAGCACTGGACTCTCAGGAACAAAGCCAAATATTGCGTACTTCATGGAGGGTAAACTGCCTTTCTGTGTCGATTCTCAGCATATAATCACGACCACATGGAGTTAGAAATAATTGGAATAACAGCCCAATCACTACACATGCCCCATGTTACCTCTCATCTCACCCAGACACCTCACCTACTCCAAATAAACTGTATTTTGGTTTTAAAGGGGAGGAAAAAAACCTTTGATAATCCATTCAGCAGCTCTGCCCTACATAGCCACAGAGCCGTGACTGCATCAGTAGTGAAAGTGTGAAAAATGACTTCATCATTTGTCTCCCTTGCCTCTCACTACCGTTGCTACAGCAGTGGGCTGAATATTGTTATGCAGCTTTCAAGGGGATCATCTTCGCGAAAGCCTACTCCTTATTTACGATCTCTGAAAACAGGAAATAGAACAAATCTGAATAGAAATCTTTCTTCCGGTGCATGTTCGTCCACTTACTGTAACTGACGTGAGACGCATTTTAGTCACCGTTGGTGCTTAATGAAAATCCTTTCACATTAAGCACCAACGGAAGTAAATACGCACATTATTTGGCCACTTTAGAATTCATGTAAGCAGTTCTTTGGAAATCATCAAGCAATTTGTTTACATGGGCAACCTACTTAGGAAAAATCCCAGCAAGTTTTCTTTTACTCCACGCAGTTAGCCGCATTTGCACATTTATCACAGTATGGTTTCCTGCAAGGCATGGGCAGCGGTCCAAGCAACCGCCAGTGCAATCTACAGGCATCCATAAGCTTCGCATATTAAGATAGAAAGCAGCAATAAGTGGTTAGCTGCTTCCATTATTAGGCTCTGTAAGCACTGAGCCTCAGTGCTGATAGAAAGACTTCAATCTTTGATCAACAATCAGATAAAAACGGCACCTGTTTTAAACATCACCATTACTTTGATTTGATGAGATACACTAAACAAACGATCTATTTTTCCTTTTATTATTTGACTCAATCAGCATTCTGGCAGGCAGCAGCAGCAATGAAGGCAACCCAGAATAATAACTGTAATAACCATAAGTGAACACCCTTCATATTCTGCTCTCCTCTCCACTCCAGAGGCCCACTACAGTTAGAGCACTTCAACCTCACACAGCAGAAGTCAGTTTTATAACACCGCGGCTGGTTCAGTGTGGGAGTACAGTGAGCTCTTGTGTAAACCGTCATTTATTGCGCTTGTTACTTGCTTTCACCTGGAGGACAAGGCAAAATGAAAGGAGGTGCTTGCACGGCAGAATAGAGATGTCTTCTACACATCATCTGACCCATGTAGGCTTTGATTCAGCTCAGAAAAATACAAGATTTACGGTCTGAAAATGTAGGTAATAAAACTGCTGCAGGATGTTCCAGTTGTTTCATTGATTACATTCACTGTGTTCTTGGCATGCTTTCACTGAACTGCCTTCCAGTCTGAGAGCATCCTGTGGCAGCATGTCTCCTCACTCACCCTGCTGGCCTATGACATGTGGCTGAAGGATTTTTAGTAGGTCATTATTTACGGTGTGGGGATAAGCATATTGCCCTCATCTCATCTGCTATCATCTCCTCTGGGCAGACAGGGGCTGAGCCAGCCAAAGCAGGGCGGCTTGCAAGCCTGCTGTTGACCTACTTACACTGCCTAACCGACTCACTCTTTGCTCATTTCCACTGTGGAAATAAAATTAGGAGTAATTATAAAGTTCCTGGCCTCTCGGTGGACTGCATAAGCCGCTATAGGCTGCTTATTGGACCGAGCATCGCTGGCGCTGAAAAGGTCAAGGATGGTTATTAGGAATGATCACACACTTATTCTTTGTTGATGGGGTGAGAAGAGGGCAAGGGCAGTGACCTCAGCTACATGACTGTCTAACTGCTGCTTTAGTATGGAAATCTAATACGGTGCTCTTTACGTCTGCCTTCTTGAATTTAATTGTGCTTCTTATTTAGATCCCAGAATAATATTCAGCAGTGTGACCACAGAGGACAAAGGAGTGATTGGTTTATGGTCAAATCTGAACAGCTCCTACACACTCCAGGATAGCACTGGATCCAAAAGCATGCTGCAGCAGAAGCTTCTGAGGCTGAGATTAAAGTGGTAATCTGCAAATGCCCCGTTTTGATTCATTTTGGTGACATGTTTGGCAATGGTGAAAAGTAACAAGTGTACTTGTAACTGGAATGCGTAGCTATTGCTGTAAAGTAATCGTAGGCCTATCATTTGAGTATTTCCATTTTTATAGAAAAATCTCTTGTTACTTGAAAATAGAGTTTTACACGCAAAACATGTGATCCGTTTAAAATATAATATGCATTGGGGTAGACTATATAAACCCTTTTGGGGCTGCATCAAAATGACGTCCCAGTATTAGCTGAAGGAAAAACAAGGAGAGAAACACCAGCTTTTTAAGACACCCATGGGAAACAACACAGCGTTGTAGGCTACACAGGAGTCCTAAAATGTCATCTTGTTGCATTTTGGGAGCCAGAATAGAAGAAGTAGTAAATTAAATAAAAACCAAAGGAAACGAACAAAATACATTAATCGTCAGTTAATCACTAAAACCACAGACTGCATATAAAGGTTTTTGTTTTGGTTTCACTTTAGGGAGCTGTCATGTTGTCCATCTTTATATACGGAGTATGATCCGAAAAGACAGATACATATCACTTAAACCATTTCCTCTTGTTTTGTTTTGCTAATGAAGCCAACCTTAGCTAATGTGCTGAAAGTTATTCTTTCCGAGAAATCCAATATTCCACTTAACACTGCCCAAATTTCTCATTTGGGGGACATAACAACTAGCTTACCATGTTATTAGCTGGTTGTTAGCTGATGGTGGTTTCTTCCTAAACCCTTAACCAAAACTTTATGATTCATTCTATTTGAAATGGGAAATGGAATTTTCTAGTTCCCAGTCAGAAACTTCAACAAGAAAAAGTCAGATTTCTGACATGGAAAGCTGTAGGAACCTCACCAACCTTAACGTCAAAATCCAGTGTGGCTGCTCTGTGCATCGACAGTGGTGAAAGTTGTAATAATCTACCGTTTTTTAATACTTCTGTCTGATTTATGTCTCAATAAAACATTCACACACACTCTCCGGTCCAACTGCTATCTGTGGACATGTTGCTACAGTGTTTGTGAGCGCAAAATACAGCGTTGTTACAGAGAACCCCAGTAATGCGTCCTAAAACCCAGCCATTGCTCAGACTCACCTGTCCAGTGTAGGCGAAGTCCAAAGCATGCTTCAGTCCAACACTAGTCACTCCTTGCAGAGTCACTTCATCTGCCTCACTCTCCACCATGCACAAGCTGAACATAGCCTGATGACACAGAGGCAAATCATGGAGGTTAGCTGAGGAAACACCACCACAGAGATATTTCATCTAACATTTCCCGTCTGTGCCATGGGACACTGCAATAAATAATGACCAATGATGACAGATATCGAAATTCAATCCAGCCACCACTCATTCAATGTAGACTCTGTAGGCTGATGATATTATATCTGTAGGTAGTTATAGCACTAACAGACTGAGAAATCGGTTTTGTTTGTGCGCGTGCTGAAATAGCAGCATCAGTTAATCAAAACCTGCCAGACGCAACATCCTAGAGCCCCCCTGTATTGATTTACCTCCTTTGCCCCAGAGGTCAGCAAAAAGAAATCACACAATCAGTACTTTCTGTTACATGGCCTGTCTGTCTTTCTCTGCCTCCGTCACGCACACACACACGTGCACGCCACACTATGTGTGAAAAAGAGGCGGACACAGCATCTGCAGTCTGGCCCTGCTGTGCGTGAGTCCAGCTTGCTGTTCACTAATCAAAGCTATTGACTGGTGTCACAGCATGAGGGAATGACAGGGGATTGATCAGCAGCACGCAGCAGCGAGGAGGGGAAGAGTGAGAGGAGGGTCAAATGTGGTCATGATGAAGATCAACTCTACCTGTTACGGGGAGGGACAGCGAGGTTACAAAGCTTTTAAGCTGTAGTTCATATTTTCTTATTGATTGTAATAGGGCAAAAAGAGACTATAAATTGCTTTTAAAAAGTAAATCCAGCTGCTGTAGAGAATTTCTGTCCCCACAGTTTCCTTGCCTCGGGATAGTGATCTAGCTAACTTGCAATTCTACATATCTTTTTAATCACAGCAGCAGTTTGTAGCGCAGTCACTCCGCACTATCTCTACTCACAGACTGGTGCATAACAGCATTAGACGCTTCAAAGAACCCTCAGGCTGGCCAGTTAGCGTAGCATCTCTTTCTGTCACGAAAACGACATTCATTCCTCCCAAAAACTCATCCAATTCTGCCTGATTCATAGCACCCATGAACTTTAACCAGGCATCGAGCCCCTCCTCTGGCAAAAGGCCCCTCTGTATTGTGAGGGTGCTGTGTGAGACAGGGTCGACTTGAGGCCACACTGAGTTTTTACCAAGGAATGCACATCTCTCCTCAGAGCTCGGCCTCGTTGATTCATCACTGCACTAATTAAAAATCCACCGGTCCAGCGAGCACAGGAAGGCCTGTGGCTAAACCTGGGGTGTGATGGCGGCTAAGCTGTGGTCAATGTGCACACGAGTGTCAAACAGGCAGAACTTAAAAAAGGCTTCAGAGACTTCATTTAACCATTTGAAACCCGGACTCTTTTCTTGTGCTGCTTTCAGGTGCCTTTCACAAGTATTTCAAACTTCAAACCCTGAGCAAACTGTTGTTACTAGTGGGGAAAGGCAAGAAGCAACTTGGCAAGAAGTGTTCAACAAATTGCAAGACATTTGTAGATGCTGAGAATTTTTTTTTTGAAGAGCTAGGGAAAATTCCTGGGGGAAAAATAAAAAAGCTAGGGAAAAACCACATTTCTAATTACATATTTAACATTTTTATATATATTTATTTTATGTATTTATATAGCCCCTCCTCTTTATATATACCGTATATTAAATATTAGCACATTTCAAGGTCATTTCCTGTCATTTGTTGTTTTTACTTCTTTCTTTTTTGATCATTTATCGGGTATTTTTCTTGTATTTTTAATTAATCTTGATAATTTTCAGGTAATTTCTTCTTCCGTTGCTCATTGCCTTATTCCCATGTATTTGGGAGAAATCAAGCCAATTTGCACAGGTTTCAATGGGTTAACAGAGAAACTGCTTCTGTATGTTTGCTTCTGTGTTCGAGCAGAGAGATTGAGAGCGGGCGTGCTGAGAGGGTTCACAGAGATGGTCGCTTCCAGCATGAATCCTCCTGACCTTGGTGGAGGAGCTGAAGGAGCTGGTGATGACGGATGGCTCCGCTGACTTGGAATATAGATCCAGCACAGAGACACATCGAGCCACAGCTCCACGCTCACTGCAGTCCTTTCCCATGATGCTGCAGTGGGGGTGCAGCGCTGCAGTTAGCCTGACCTGCCAGCAGAATTTATGTTGCTGTTTGTTGTGATCATACCAGAGAGGACTTGTGACTCCCTCATGCACCCTTTGAAATATTTCCACACTGAGTGGGGTTGTTTTCATGTCTGAGTGAAATATGGGCCTGTGGCTATAGTTACAGGCAGGTACGTCACAGAGATCGTGATATCTTACATGGAAACCTCAGCTGCTTTTTTTGAAGACCGGTGCAGATATTAAAGGTTTCTGACTGAAGCTGCTGGTATTTTTTTCCAATATTCTCTATCTTAAGACTTGACCCCTATCATAACAACAAAAAGCAAAGTTTACAAAAGTTCAGGTCGAGTGGTGTGTTACAAAATGTTCTTTTTGGAAAAGCACAATAACTTGTAAACCACATCTGGACAGTTAAACCCAAATCCTTTATACCTCTACTGATACTCGTTGCATTATCTACCCAAGGTCTAGATCTCATTATTTTTTGCAAGGTGTATAGAATAAAAGTTTAGATTTAGATTACTGACAGTCACATTCATCATTGTCATTGCTTGTGTGTGTCTGTAACCACTTTCACATTCCCTGTTTAAAGGGGGAATATGATGCCATTATGCAGCCTTGCTGTTCTGTATATAGAGTGGTTTTGCCTCTGAGCCAGGAACAGAGGTAGCAACAGCATCACAATGAGATCTGTGTAAAACGTAAAGCCGGGGAGAAGTGACCATGGGTGGGGAGGTGTGACATATTGATAACATATTATGTTGGCGACCACACCATGGAAGATGTAAAAAGCAGCTGTTTGCAACTTAGCGGCTAACTCACAACCAAAAAAAAGAAAAACAGCGGTCATAAATGTCTGGAAATTGGAATAAAAATGAGATTCGGAAGTTCCTTACCCTCCAAACGGAAGACCACATCAGCTTCCATATAACAGAGAAGGTAAATGATTGGGACTGACATGTTGTTATTTTAAAGAAAGCGCTGCAGAAAACTTTTCTCAACAAGGTGGTCTTTGATTAGGTCAACAACTTGAGGAAAGCTGAATCCATGCGAAGTGTGATACAGGTGTGATGACCATGTGCTGTTGATTCACCCGTCTGTGTGCTGTCTTTGCTGGCAGGTGCTCGTTAGGGCAAGTGGGAACACCTGAGAGAGTTCCAGGTTATTTAAGCCTGTGAGCAGCTGATAACTCACTCTCTGGCTGAACCTCTGCTTTGGTGCTGCATCTCTCTGCCACTCTTTGGTTTGGTTATGTTGCTTTAATTCTGTTTTGCTCAAGCACCTTTACACCATCTGCACACACTTTCCACTTATGCATCACACGCACACACACCAATAACTTCCACACTCCACACTGTAAACACAAAGTTAATCTTTAAGTTGGTCTAATTTGGTTTAACCCTTTGAAACCTGGGCAAATTGGTTTGATTTTATTTATTTATTTATTTATTTTTCAAAAACTTGGGAAAAATGCAATGAGAAACTTAAGAGGAAATGACTCAGACATTAGCAAGAAATAAGTAAAAAGTATGAAAAACAAGAAACAAAAACCCCCAAAAAACCTAATTGAAAAAATGAGAAAGTAAAAAAACAAACAAACACAGAAATGAAAAAATTATAAGACTTCTGTCAAATAATTTTAAATATTTAATTTTGATGATCATGGGTATAGTTCTGTGGACATTTTTCCCATCAAGCTAGCTAAGTCAAATTAATTCCACCCATCCAACTGGTAGACTGATAAACATTTAATGAAAGTTGAAATGTGTTCCTTTCAATTCAGTTTGTTCAAGGATTGGAATTCATGTTGCTATACAGTTTTATTTTCAAGATTATCCTAGCGGACGCCGGTAACATTTTCATTTGAATAATAATTGTGTTTACTGAGACAGGTGAAAATGAAAAGCCTCCGTCAATCAAAGCTCATCTTTGGGAGGAAAAGAGATACGGGACAAGATGATGAGACTGAGAGGAAAACAGAGAGAAGGTGTCTGTGATGAAGATGAAAAAGGAAGAGCAGGTACTGCCCACTGTACCGAGGATAGGATTATTATTATTATTATTATTATTATTATCATTATTATTATTATTATTATGCCTGTTCATTCCAATTCAAACAATGTCATTTCCACAGCCGTGTACCATATGTTCTCTGGTAATTACCGTGGAACCTATAAGCTCACTTTAACAACAACACAAACACCTGGCATAATTTTAGTGTGATAATTGTACACTGCAACTATGTTATTGCCTAACATATATTCAGCTTATGTACTACTACAGATGCATTTCAACGGTTCAAATAAAAACTGATGCAAACTCAAACACGTAGATGAAATAAAGAAGGTGTATATAAATTATTTTTTAATACACTTTGGCAGGAGAGACAGTGGGGAGTGACAGAAAAAAGGACAGGCAGAGAATACAGGTTAGAGAAAACAAAGAGTACAGGACGGAGACAGGAATGAACATTTAAAAAAAAGAAATGTTGAAGGCAAAGAGAGAAGATGATATTTGAGAGAGGGATCAGGTTATGGATTATCATCCAGGCACATTTTACCTGACTGTTGTGTATTACTGCTTGACAGGTCATTTATGCTATTGCCCACTGAGATGGTTTTAAAGCAAAAAACTATGAAAAAATTCTAATACTTTTGTAAAACCCCTCCCTTAGCCAGGGGCTACGAGCAGTGTGAAAAGCCTAATGGCCTTTTCCATAGGCAACAAGTATATTACAAGTCTTTCTATATAACCGCACACAAAGATTTAATTTGCAATGTTGTGTTTTTCTAGCAAACTATTTTTTTAAATACTGCCAAGAGAACAGGTTGACATGAAAATTGTTAGACAGGGTTTTTGCAAATAGGAGGAAAATCCACAAAATGTCAATTTGGGATGGGACACTGAATGTAACGCCTACTGAATGTCTTTTCATTCATAGGCAGAGTAGCATGAGGTGAGTCTAATACTGAAAGCTGTACACCAAATTTCCCCCTCGTGGATTGATTTACAGTATCTCTTCATCAAATCAAGCTATGCTAGAAGGAACAAGCAGAAGACTGAACAGCTACAAGTCATAAGGTGGAAATACTGTGCAGTCCATCTTAAAAATAAAAATGTCTTCATAAAGAGCAGAGTTGTACATACAGCGCGAGATGTTTCTTTGAGACAATAATAGCTTTTGATTTAGGTTCTGTCTTGACTGCAGGGCTTGCAGAAAATATTTCTGTGTGTGACAAAGAAAGCAAGGAGAGATTTAGTGTGTGTGTGTGTGAGTGTGTGGGCGCTCTCGCTGAGGGTGGTGTGTGATGCTGGTGTGACTGATTTGGCTGAATCTCCCCGAGCGGTCCAGACGTCTTAGTAATGTGACGGCATTGGAAGAGGCAGGTGACACATTCAGGACAAGTCTCAGGTAAACAACTCACGCTTGGTCAGGTATTTCATTACAATCACTCAAGTCCGCTGGGCTGGATAATGTGTTATAATCACTGCTACGTGTGTGTCTGAGTGTGAAAGAAAGAGGCAGCGAGCGAGAGAGAGAAAACACAGTTTCTATTCACGACACAAGGCACCTTCATCTCCTCAGTAAACGAGCTAAATGAAACCCAGCGGTAGAGTCAGATGACAAACTGATGATAATGTTGTTAAGCCCATACAGAGGAACAGGGGTGCGGAGTGAGATTTCTTGCTTACTGTAGCAGGCTGATCTAATAATCCGAGAGATGGAACAACAGTGTTGCCCGGCTCAGCTGGGACTTGAAAGAGCAGCGTTTAAAAAAAAGGAGCCAGAAAACAAAAGTGAAGAGGACGAACAAAAGAGGGAGAGGAGTGTGACTCGCCCACCCTCAACTCTCCGCAGAGAGAAGTAAAAATAACACACACAAAAACTCACACACAGGAGGAGTAATCCCTGGGCAACTTGGACATATTTAATCTGCCTCTCATTTTCAAGAGGGATTAATTTCTACTTCCTAATCTACTCAGTGTCCCTAAATCAAATCTCATCTGTGCACTTTTCCCCGTGTGGCCCATCTCAGCAAATCTCCTGCCTGGCTGTCTGACAGCGTGAGTCTACCTACAGCTACCTCTGTGGCATTACATGAATCCGACCAAAGCCTCGGCAAGAGAACAGCAAACTCTCAGCCTCCGTCCAGGTGGGATGGTGAAGGATGATCTGCTGTAGACTGAAGCTGTCACTGCTTCACATTTTGAACCATCTGTACAGGCAAACCTGGCTGCTTATCGTCTAAAATGGAGTTTTTTAAAATTGATTTCCTCCACGACTTTTTTTCTCAGAAGTACTGTACAGCCCCTGAAGCAGCATTTACACTATTACGGGACCCAATAACCCCTCTCTAATAATCTGTGCTAATGAAGTTAGCAGGGTAAGACAGGTCTTGTGGCAGTTTTAACAATCTACCAGCGCTGAAGTTTGTTACGCAACACATTACTGTCACCTCTATCGCATCAGTAGTGGGCAACACTGCCTGACTGATACCTGCTTTTTATAGAGTGGCAAATATCAGCTTGATAAGTGTGAAATCCTTTTAATCAGCCAACCATTGTACATACAAAACAAAGGAGATGTGAGTTCAGAGGCAATTGGGGGACCGGGGCAAAGAAGCCCATCAAAGCCCCCTGCTTTTTGTTTTGACACCTAATTCTCCGCCATCATTGTATCAGTCAATTCTATTAAAAAAACTAAATACTGCGTTAAACGTGAGGCCCAATTCTTTCCTATGAGAATTGCTCAGTGCTGATGAAGCCAGAGTTGTTCAACTGCGGAGTATAAAATTACCTGAATGATCCAGGGATAATCAGCACTATTTCCACACTGTGCGGCCCGTCGAGAAAGCAGACTACGTACTTATGGTGGCCGAGTGGAGCCAAGCAGCTAACTTCCACCAGCTGAACAGCTTCACTTCTTGTTTTAATGGGGATAAAATTGTTTATTCATGTGGCTCTTCTAGACATTTGAAATGTTATAAGATCAAATCCTTATAGTGAAACATGTGGTTTAGCAGAGGCTGTCATGCTCAACTAAGTATTGATAACAAAGAGCAAATTGACTTTTGGGATGGTAGGTAGGAACTGTAATGGTAGAATACCAGAACACCATGTTACACCAGCAACACTGACTACCGCTGCAAGCCAAGTCAACAGCTGTCTTTGCAAAATCTGCCAATATCTTGCCATCCAGGGCCCCTTTTCCCATTTTTTGGGAAAAAACATTTGCCTAGTTTGCCTCTCATGACAATGTGCCCCTGTGTGTTGAATCGTGAACCCACATTACCTTCCTGTTTTCCTACAAACATTCATTTGTAAAACACAGATACATTTTTTAAGGTAATGTCTTGGACTCACCCTGAAGTAATCGCTGCACGCTGCCAGGACGGCTTTGTGTGCGTGGAACTTCTGCTCACCGGCGACCAGGGTGACGTCACACAGCAAGCCATCCTTCCTCTGCTGGTTGAGGGCAGAGAGGACCGAGTCCTGGTGGGACTTTGACTGACAGAGCCTCTGTCCTGTCAGCATCTCCCTACTGCTACACACACACATTTACATAAGATATGTTAAACTGCAGTTTGACTTGTAGATGAGACAGATCTCTTGTTTTTTTAATGACAGTGATAATATTACAATACCACAAAAATCTACTTCTTCTATTCTTGTATCACTCCTGCTGGTACTGTGACAACTGCTACTTCAACTACTATAATTTAACCCTTTAACACACATCCCTTTCTGAGAGTTAAAAAAACATTTTTGCTAATTACACACTTGCAATGAATTTGGACATTAACCCCTTTTCAAGGATTCCTTTTCAACAGCTGAACTGCTTTGACAGTAAAGCAGGAGAACGCAACATTTTAGAGATGACAATGTTGGTCAATCTTTCAATCACTTTGGCTCTCTAAATTTGGTTATCTCAACAATTATCTGATGAACTGCCATGAAATTTGGCAAATATTTGCTAAATAGCACATGTTAGCAAGCTCACAGAATAACATAAGATGGTGAACATTGTAAACATCTGCTAAATGGCATTATTAGCATTGTCATTAGTTGTCATGTTAGCGTTTCCATTTAGCTCAAAGCTCCGTAGGGCCTCTACAGCCTATCAGAGTCTGTTAACATTTCATTTCTATAGTCCTCAGTTCATTGTAACTCTAATATCTTTTATGACAGAACAGTCTGAAAATGACAGCCATGAGCAAAAAAGTGAGTCTAATCTGTGGATACATGTTCACATTGATGTTTTTTCGAGCACTGGCAGTCTGTGAAAGTTGTACAGTGTGCTAGCATCCCATGGGGAAAACAGGAGTTGGGAGAAGGTTAATCTTTTCACAAGATGTATGACTAAAATAAATGTCAATAATTTGAATATCTTTTTTCATGTTTGGAATTGCATCAAGAATGAATTGAGGCCTAAATGAAATTTAATTCCATTTAGCCAAGTGACACTTTACTAATCACACAACATTCTTTAGGATGAGTGGCATTTCGGTTATGACCCTATTTACAAAGACAATATCTGCCCAGTTTTATGTGTCTCACAGTTAAGTCAGATTCTTAATGGTAGATGAGAAGAAATACACTGACTGACTGACTGACTGTGGATTCATGTAGCAGCAAATATACCCCGTTTTCCAACCCATCCTCAGTCCCTCTCAGCTTTTACCATCCGTCAGCAGCACGCCACCCTGTCCATCCAAATCCATCTCTGTCCACTTACAGTTGCAGCCATCACTCTAAATGCTGCTGTCTGCCAGGAGGCTGGCTCTGTCACCTTCATGGTGATGGGGTGTAAGACAGGGGAAATAATGGGTGGGCGGGTGCATGTGCGTGTGCGTGCTGTGGGCCAGAGGTAGGATGAATGATGAGTCAGGCTGTTTGTTTGGTCGGTGGACTCTGCCGGAGGGAAGAGCCAAGGGAGAAAAGGACAAAATTGCTGTGCTGGATGAGAGGGAAGGGAAATTACAGGATTTAGCAACTCCAAGAGAGAAGCTGTATGGGGGATTTGAAGAGGGATGAAAGCCTTTGATGCCCTTGATAATAATAAAAAATATGGAAATATCATATAACTTTCATTAGTTTAAAACTGTAGACTACGATATATCATGCACATTTTAAAGGACACTCCAGTGATTTAGATGCACTTTGATTAAATTGGTTGGTTCACAAGGGGCAGATCTCTTTTATAAGAATGAGCATCTTAATGCAACTAATAGCATCTTCTTAATAGGCTCTCCTGTCCGCCTCTTTCAAACTCCATGCACCCAGTTGGTATCGCAGGCTTTTAGTTAAATATTGACACCAAAGTCAGAGATGTCTAAAATCATGCACATGGGGGCTTAAGAAAAATGAAAGGAAGATTCTATTGAACAAGGCAAAAGTCAGGAAGAATTTAAAGCTGGGAATAGGCTGGTTGTCCTCATCCATAAATATATATTACAGCTTTAACCCCAAGAAGTGCATTTATTGTAAGGACCAAACAGTTATGGGGAAAAAGCTTTGCCAGTTTTTTCCTTGCAAATATTTACCCTAATGTGGACACGTTATTTAGCCCCCTTCCCAATAAGCTATGTCGACATGTTTGGCACCAATGGATGCCTTACATTGGCTAGTTTCACAAGATATTCCTAATTATCTCAAATTATCTTAAAACCTGAGGGTGCAACAATCTCTGAAATAATAATGTTGGCCTCCAATTATTTTTGCTAGGGGGCCAAACAAATGTCCCACCTTGACGACACTTCTGGCAGCCAGTCACACATCAGTTAGCCACACTGTGGTACTAGGTAATATGTTTCTTCAACAAGATGAGCATGGGCACTTTCGTTTATTTTGAGTCATTGCCACATACACCACACTGCTGCTGTAAATATTCATGCATGCGTGCACCACCTTATCCACACAGCGAAAGATTATATACAACAAACATAAAATATGGTTTTGTTCAAGTAAAGTTTGCTTCAAACTACAATGCCCAGCTCTTTTCAGTAGTTCTGTAGCACTTTTCTAAAAACTGAAAGTGTATATTTGTGACCCATTTTTAAAGATTTACACCAGTAGGAAGTACAAACAGTGGGAAATAACGGGCTTGAGGATGTCAGCTTCAGACAGGCTGCATTGACAATACTGACAAAAGGATTAACACATTGTTGTTTTTGGTCTTCTCATGGGATTTTTTTGACAAAAATATAGCACATACAATCTTCTCTTAAATGTGGGCTTACCCTTGTCTAGCCTCCATTACATCCAAACAGAAAGCCAGTGGGGTGTGCACACTGGGAACACCTTTTCTGAACAGTGTATTGACCTCACATAGATCCTCCTCAGGTTAGAATAAAGAATACTGCTGATAAGCACATTTGCTGAAATAGTACATTTCAGAACATACACTAACTGCTGCTTAAGTAATGTTTCTGTTTGTGCCATAAGCCTCCAACATGCATACAGTATGTATGGACGGAGCAGGCCACTTACCTGAGGCTGGGTTCAGAAGGCATGCCCCTTGACAAAGGAAGAGGAGATGATGGCGGAGGTGGAGGGGAGGTGCTATGTGGCTCCTGAGGACTGAAGTCTCCTCACTGGGAACATACATCAGCCTGATAGGACAGAACAGCACGTCAGCTTTACTCAATCCATCCACTCATCCCTGCCGCACTGTGACAAGCTACTGTGCGATGTGTGAAGGGACGCAACCAGTGCGTCAAGCCTAATGCTGACTTGTCCCTTCCCTCAGCTGCACCGGCCTTGACTTTGACAATTCTTATGGCTGTTCATTTAAGGCCTTTTCATGTGCAACGCGGTGGCTGTGACAGCCACAGGCAGCTTGACTTCAGAGAAGGGAATAAACAAGCTCAGCACTTCTCAAAACAAGCTGGGAGTCCAAATTACACCAAGTCCCTCTGGTGTAGCTACAACCTTGACATAATGTGCTACACACCTGAATCTGATATCCCACAGTCTCCTGCGAGATTATAGCCGGCAGCACAAGAGGGAAACAGAGGTCAGCACGGAAATCCAAGCTGCTTTGGATACTCTGATTGGAATACTACTCACTCACTGTACAATAAGTCGCCCCGGATCCCTTGATATGGCCTCATATAAAAAAATGAGGAAGCCTGTTAATGTATGTGGTTTGCCTTAAGTGTGCAGGGCTGAGCACATAACTGGCTGCTTTTGAGTGTAGTCCCCCAGCAAGATCTAGTTATCGATCCGTTCATGAGTGACCTTCAGATGCATGGCCACAGGCAGCAGCTACTGACTGATGAGGGAGAGAAGGAGCTTACCGTCCTGAGTACAGCCCCAAAAAACATGCTGCACACATTTCACAGCTTAAAGTAAGTTTTTGAAGGTGTGTTTTTTAGTGGAGAATAAAAAATTTAAGCCAATGTACTTGAAATTCAAATTGAAAGCCACACCATAACAGAAAATTAAGACTAATATTCTATCTCTATCTTTGTCTCCATGAATGTCCTCAATATAGGCAGCTGATAAAGTATTGATTGCACATGGAAATATATTCAGCAGCATATCTTGGACATTTCTTCATGATACATAATAACTAAATGACATAATTTTGGCCTCAGAGAAGATTAAACATATCCGGAGGGAGGATATATTTAGGATGTGATAATCACAACAAGTAGGCCATTGTTCCCTGCGAAACACTGTAATCTCCTGACTGGAAACTACCACAATGGTAAATGTTGTCTTTTTAGGCACAAGAGGCAATTAGCGCGCAAGGAGCTGGGCTGAGAGGAGAAGAAAGAGGAAAGGTTTGGGTTGCCAGAGAAGCAGACACCATTAATGCATTAACTGTCACTTTCCAAAAAGCTCCCAGCTGTCAAAAGGTCTCCTAGCAACAGGCCAGCGCCTCGGTCCACAAACTAATGGGGAAGGAGAGCAAACCCTCCTCCGTACGAGCACAATAATCCTGTTGCATCCATCACATGGCGCACTCACACAATTTCTATACAGAGCTCCTTGCGGTTGGCTGTAATTTACTGTATTCGGATCCCTCTTGTCTTAATATGCCAAACAAGCTTACGCACCTCATATGAATGTGTTGTGCTTCAGTCCGGTCTCCTCTGGCGGCGCCTCCGTTACAAATGTCATTTAATGTCCGAGGTGGGTCTCTTGCACGTCGGTGGCGAGGGGAAAGAAGGGCACAGCGGCGAGCAGATGCGCTCAGATATCGCGGACACTTTATTGGTTACACTGTAGCACCTAAATTGTTACATTATAACCCCGCCTCTTCACGGCGGTCACATGAATGTGGACACAGAGAGGATACAGCGCCCCCACGTGGATAATTGGGACAAGACATATAGTGTGAATGCCTTCATGTTGACATACAGACAGCATGAAAGGCACTTGTAGGGACACCAGGGGTCCTCACAGGATTTCCAGGGGGTGGAGAGCAAATGAGGGATAGTCTTATTAATGTCTCTGTAATTTCACATCATGCTGCTCCACTAATGACTGTATAATGTAAGAAAACAAAGCATATAATGACTTACAGCGTTAGTGTTATCGGTTACTCAGTTGAAATATTATTATGCATTTTGGGGGTTTTATGTTCTCTGTTTACTTAAATAGAGACATTTGAATGGTAATCTGTATTGCATATAACGTGTATCTTGAAAAATCCCATGGGTATATCAGTAAGGACTTGTCAAAGTAGAGGGGGTGGCTGGGGTGTGTGCGTGTGTGTGTGTGTGTGTGTGTGTGTGTGTGTGTGTGTGTTTTGACTACACAGGAGTGTCAGAATGGAGCAGGTGGCTTACTTTAACCGTTTCCTCCATTTTGTTTTGCTAATGAAGCTAACGTAAGCTAATGTGCAGAAAGTTATCATTTCGGAAAAATACAATATTCCCCTTAACACCGCCCCAATTTCTGGTTAAGGGAACATAATTATTTTGGTACATAGTAAATACTTTTTACCTTACCTGATATGAGGCTGGCCAGAACAGAACATATCAGAGAGGCTCATAACATCTTCCTCCGTTGTTGAAAACAAACCAGCAACACTTATTAGCTAATGCTAGCTTAGCATGTTATTGACTAATGGTGGTTTCCTCCAAAACCTAAACCAAAACCGTATAGTGCATTTTAATTTAAATGGGAAGGTGGAATTTCCGAGTTTCCTGTCAAAGTTTCAAATAAAACGCTCCTCTTAAGGTTAAATTGGATTTCCGCCTTAGAAAGCAAAACTTACTAGCTAGTGCTAGTTCACCTCAGTTGAGATTTTTTTCTTTTCTTTTTTTTTTGCCTCCAGCTAAGCCCCGCCCACCAAAAAAAGTCAACTAATAAATAAATACGCACACACACAAATCTCTCTCTCTCTCTCTCTAGAGAGAGAGAGAGATATACAAATACAAATATTACAAATGTTTCTCTGGGGAAAAATGCACGACCCTCTCCTCAACCATATTTTATCATTTCCAGCTATGATACCCCAAACTGTGTGATTTTGAAGGTTTTTTAAAGACAACATAATTTTCATATCCACTTGGGGTTTTTGGTGGTCTGAGGATATTTATTATAAACCTTTTTAAGTTGAATGTCCCTCCCCTGTGTCAAATCAAAAATGTCAAAACCTGTGTCAAATTTCCTCCCCAGTGCTTAACAAATAGTGAAAGTGCCATCCCCATTTTGCACCATCCCTTCCCTCCTTGTAAATAACGAACAGTCCCTTAGCTGAATACTGTTTTGATATATCACTGGGCTGTAGTCCTAGTTGATAAATCTGTGACTTCCATCTAGCGGTATTTGTGAAAACTACAACATCTTTACCAAATTACTGTTTCATTACTTAGTAATAAAGCTGCAGCACCTCCTGTTGATATGGATTGCACAAAGCTAAATTAAAAAGTTAATGCAAGTTTGATAATAAAAAAACGTTGACCTTTCTGTCGAAAATCTGATATTAAACGACTGTGACTTGTTTTATTTGAACAAATTTAAGTTTCTTTGTACTTTCCCTTATGTTTGATCTTGCAAAGTCCCATCATTTATCTGAAGCCATCTGCACACATGCGGCGTTCAAATGCTGTCGTTATTTCATCTCAATTTTAACATGAGCGTTTAATCTTAACCTTTAATTAACTTTCCAAAATGCAAATTACTTCCAGACAGGTACCCGTAGGTAATATACGCGTTTTTAACCCAATATATCTCGTTTAATGTTTATTTTGTTTCAGAATTAGTGTTTTCCTACCGCACTTGAAGGCAGCTTCACTTCACAGCAGCCGGACAAGAAAAGACGGAGGGACTCTGCTGGAGCCTGTCGCTGGGAACACGTTACTAAAATCCCCCACAGAAATGCTCCAACTAGCATCTGTGTAGTCAGCTGTTACACCAACTCCTGGGCAGTTGGGGGTAAGTGCTTGTTTTTCGTGTTTTACCCTCATTCTTTTTGAACTTTCTTGTTCCGAAGTTGGTTTCGGCCCCCGTCCCGTGGCAGCGACAGCGGCAGGGATGTTTACTGTACTCTCTCGCCGCCTCTGGCGTCTAATTTACGGGAAAACGGCTTTCCTACACGCGATAGACTGATTTAAATGACTTAGCGTCTGGCACATGCTAAGTCCCAAAGAGGTGATATTAACTTATTTATGCTGTTTACTAACCCGCACGTGTGTGGTTGGTACACTGTAGTGTCGTTGATAGTGGAACGTGACAAATGTTTGCTTTGCTAACTTTTATTGTCTCTTTAATCATTGCTAATATGCTAACCGAAAAGTTTATGCTAATAACCAACCACAACGATTTCGCCTGATCCCAATATTATTTGGGAATGTTAACCTGCAGGCCTAACTTGTAATCTGCACTATGAACATTGTTGAAGATTAGTAATATAACATATAAACAGTGGTGTGGTTTTATTAGATAAACTCCAACCGCCAGTGATAATATCAGCATATGATAACAATCAGGAATTTAAGCACACACATAAACAACATATCTCTTTATTATTGAAAGACCACGTCTTCATATTAAACCAAATTTCAAATACCACCTACTTGTTATAACACACGTGCACACCTGTAAGTACACAGGATATAGCCTAAACGAATATCCTAAATTAGTCTAACATGGATCCCCATGAGATCCTAAACCTGCTGATACTTTGCTCTTGTATTCACTTGAACAGCATTCTTTTTTTGTCAGGCTTTCAAGATTCCTATTTTATCATTCACGTGTGTATCTGTGAAACAGTGACACTTTAATGTGAAGTTTAATGTGCTTCAACAAGCTGAGACTCATTCTACTGAATTAGCCTAGATCCACAGCATTCCCCACCCAGTGTAAATGTATGCACTTAAAGTGAACATGGGGATTGACTGGATTTTTGTTCACTTAATTCCATCCGACTGATAAAACTGCCCCAAACTGGAGCCAGAGGACATCAAGGGAGCTGTAGTGGTGCCCAGAAAAATGCTTATTTAAATTTCATGCTTAATTTAACTCTTTGGATGTTCGCACAATAAGAGGTTGTATGACAGACTGCTTTGATTAAAGGGCTTCAGTCCGTCTCTGCTCTGCAACTCAATAATACAGTAACAACCACTTCCAAAGAATCTTTTCAGCTGAGGTTCCTGAAGACAGATCTTCTAGAGAGGCTCTAGAGATATAAGTTTTAGTTGCTGTGTAGCTGGAAGTTTGAACCTATTTCAATAAAAAAAAAAAAACAACTTGATTTTCTGATTTTCAGGGATGTGGGATTCCTATCTGTGACCCAAAGGCACATGCTGACCAATGATGGGAGAGTTTTACCTGCTGCTACGCCCATCAGCTCCACTGAGATGACCCCAGGAAAAGCGAAATGTGGATGACAGTGTGAGCCATTGGAATTCAACTGTTGGGCCAAGATATTCTCCCACTGTGCCAAGACGAAACCTGTTCTAGTTTACACACAAAAAACACACTCACACTCCATCCCAGTCAGCTGTCGCAATGCCGATGCCAGGACCACTGTGGGCGTGCCTGGCTCTGGTATGGGTGGGAAGCTGCAGTGCCCACAGCCTGTTTACCTGCGAGCCCATCAAAGTGCATCGGTGCTCGGAGGTGCCCTACAACATGACCTTCTTTCCCAACATGATGGAGCACTACGACCAAGATATCGCAGCCAGTAATATGGAGGTGAGTCTGGTTTGTTGATGCGCTATATTGGCCTTGTTGGGTATTAGTCAGTCAGTCATACTCTTTGCCAATACAATTTATGTTTTTATTCTTCCCCAAATATGCAGTTACATTTATAATTTACACATATTTTATGTATTGTTTGGTTTTGATTTTTCTTAAAAACCCAGTATGTCGTGTCATGTGTATGTATATATATATATAGATACATATAGTTATATGATATGTATTCTGTCGCACAGCTTGGAAGAAGTTTCTTTTTCCAACATTTAAGTGGTTCAAGGGGGAAAGTTTGTGTTAAGGGCTTTCACAGCTGCAGACCCACCTTAAACAATCTCATCAGCCTTGGTTTCTAGAGAAAGTTGTAATTATATTGACCTGTGGTGCAAAAGAAGCTTCCTCTGCTTGTAAATAACATTGTTATTCAGGTCACATTTAATGGCAATGAATATCATCTGAAAATAATTGCTATGATTAGTGCAATTATTGGTGCTGTTAGTGTCTCCAGTCTATAAATGTCAGTGTCCGTCAGCCTTCAGAGGCGCATATTGATTGAACCATAATTACCACTTTGTAATGGTCATCAACAGGCGCACACAATTTACCAGCCACAGTTTATCTACAAATCATGCCTGGTTATTATAGAGCAATATCGAGTAAATAAACTGTTAAAATTGCATTGTTGTGAACATGATAACTATGAGTCGGCACGCTGAACTGTCAGTTGTCATAAATAATGGGTTTAAAAAAACTATACATCATAGAAACATTGAAGTGTAGTTGGGGATTTCTGTGGAAAATGTGTTTTCTCACTGGAACTGGATATTAAGACAAGTAGGTTAAGAAAGAAGAAAAGCAGTATTTATGGTAACAGCCTGCTGTACATGGGAGTAGTTACAGTGAAGGGCTTACATACATTTAGGTCAGAGAGTCATTAAGAACACTTTTCCCTGCAGTTGAAGTCGTCTCACAATATAACGAGAAGGATTATCCCTGAAGTGAAGACATCATTTGTCTGAAGAGACACTGTTTACAGCAAAAGTTTCAGTTGAATTTGTGCAATGCAGAATTGCACATTACCAGGTATTTTACTTTTTGTAAAATATTTTTACCACATGGGTATGAGTGTGTTCATTTTTAGTCTATTCAAGTGGATCACTGAAATAGATACAACAAACTAACTCAACAACCTGCTCTGTATAGAGCAGCAAAGTCCCGTTGTCCTTCATGGGACCTTATTTTGGGGGAAAAAATGTTCAGTAGTCTACGCAGACAGACAAATAATGTTTTGGTGCTGTTTGAATTGAGTCATGAAATACATATATCAAGTTGTCCATTCAAAATATAGTTTTACAAATCAAGAAAGTTGCAATATGGTGTAGGTTTGTCATAGTAATATTTAGTTTTGTGGGAAACCACTAGGAGGAGCTGCCAGTGACACAGGTGTGGAAATAACATATATGAAAAAGAAACACTATTTAGCCAAGCTTGCTAGTCATAAAGCTAGTCAGCCCAGCTTTCAAGTTTCCACATTGCGAGTGGAATAATCATATGTAGCCTTTGAAGGGCTATGCCTTGCTTCAGTCAGTAGTGCAGCATGAAAGTTGACAGCCATTTCCCAGCAAAACCGGCACTCAAATGTCAGTCACAGTTCGCCTCAGGGAACACCCGCCCAGAGACTTGAACTTCAGACAAGGTTTCCAGAGACGTGGATTTTAACCTCTTTTGAATTCATAGATAAACATACTAACAGCAGTGCCATTATAATTAGTATTTTCTAAGACAAAATGTGGGGGCAGTCTAAATATCAACTTCAGTCACTGGCCGTGTTTTTCTAACATGACTTTAGACCCTGAGTCGTCTTGTGTGTCTCCTCAGCAGTGGACTCAGTTTTTGTATAGTGTCATCCAGTGTCCTGGCATTCCTGAAGGACAGGGTTTGGTTACACACATTTGGTGTCAGAGTGTTGAGTGTGAACACTGATCTGTTGAAGGACTCCTTTGTGTTGCATCTGGCAAAGGTATGGGCTTCTTATTTCACAGCAACCTTGGCCACGGGCAACTTCATCGACTTTGTTGTGAGGGGCCTTTGATTTCTGGAGGAAGGGGGATGGACACACCCAGTCTCACACAAAGCCTATCCTGCATACCACAATGAGTATTCTCTCTCTGTTAATCACTCACTCACTTCCCCCCCGCACACAGTCTTACCTCTGCGCTACTGTCTCCCAGGTGACAGGCTTACACTCTTTGGCCTACATTCAACATTACATACTAAACATAGCTCTCTTTGAAAGCACGCGGTGATTTATCACAAAGCCCTGACGCTGTAATCAAGCAGACTTCTGCTCGGTATGGGCTCAGTCCAGCCTATCAGTAGGATTTTCCGGAGGAGGGTTAACCTTTTTCCGCCCTTGGTCCCAGATTCCACCAGCGTTTGCCAGCTTTTGAAATAGAAAAGTTTCAAGTCTGAGAATACAAAGAGAATGGAAAGACTAATTGACGTACTGTAACGGACAGTGAACACTGAGGGTCTTAAAAGTTCGAGGGAAAGTTTGAAAAGTGATTTTCTGGGCCTTTTTCTTTTTTTCAGAATCATTTAATCCTTGAAGTACTTTGCTACGAAATTCTCTTCAGAGGATTTTGCCTTTAAGAGCAAATCAGCTCGACTTGTACTGCTGATCCTGGTTGAAGGTTTCTGAAACGAGGGCAGTTTTAACAGTAACTCTGCCATACAGAAAATAAAGGTCAGATTGTTTTGCAATGGGGAGCTCATTGAGAAGGAGTCCAGGATCTCCACAGGAGAGAAACAAGGACGCCTACTGTCAGAGAGGGTGAACCTAGACCCCAGAGACATGGGCCTACTGCCAGGCTGGATTTCAGGGAAAAAAGAGCAGAGGAAACATTGAATAGTGGGCTGTGTTGGAGTGTATGTGTGTGTTTTGTGTACAAATATTAGCATTATAGACTGACGGAAGTCTGTCTGTGCATTTCGGTCTGATAATGGTTGATGAGGCTCAAACAAAGAGTCCAGACTACTCTTAAGACGTCCACGAGGTGAGTGAACAAAGTATTCTGGGTGTTAGATGCAATAAAACAGTACACACTTACTCAAAATCCAGGGATTTAGAAACATCAGCATGGACATGATCTGGACTTGTGTAAGGGGAGTGAAGTCTTCAGTGTAAGCCGTGCACGACACTCAGAAATCCACACATTTTGTGCTGCAGACGCACTAATACTGTGGCTCAGCAGCAGCCTAACCTATCAACAGCTCTTTGCATTCCAGCCCTCCTGGCCCGTCGTTGTGTATTTCCAAACGTCTGGGCAGTCATTTCCTGCCACCTATACCACACCCCCCCAACTCTCCGTCCTCAAGCTCTTGACCAGCATGTTGAAACGGAAGAATATGGGTCCCAGCCAGTGAATGGGCCCCTTTGTGTGATGCTGTAGATCACTACAGATCAACAAAATGAAGTTAATACTTGTATGTAGAGCAGTGGTTCCTAAATATTTCAGTTTAAGACCCTTTAAAATGAGGCAAGGTCGAGAGTGCTTTGAATGTTTAAATGAAGCCGTGGTGGAACTAATTGAAACACTCCTAATAAACGGACATGCAAGTTTTATTTTCTAATATTCTATATATTTTCTATAAAGTTTAATAGCACAGGAGAGCTTTTAAATTTTGTGGCCTGTTGTGCCTTTTGGTTCAGTGTAGTACAGAAGATACACATATTTTTATAATGAAAATAGTCATCAGTGGGGAAAGGTCAAAATGCTTTTTTTGCCTGTTTTCCAGCTGTGGCTTTCATCTTCAGAGACATTTTTGTTATATTACAGATGACCACTGTCCACCTTAAATGATCACATTTCTCTCAAAAGATTTTTAAAGTGTGTAAGCTTTTTTGTGTGTGATGGAGGTGCTCAAACTCACAGTGTGTATTTGTACTTGCTGAGAACACACTTGGCAAATTTATTTTCACATAAAAACTTCAGTTTTTTCAGTTTTTTTCAACTTGTCTTTTCCATCTTCAGCCGTTCATGCCCCTGACAAAACTCAACTGTTCTCCAATCGTCCATCACTTCTTGTGCCAAGCATTTATCCCACCATGCACCGAGGAGAACACGGTGATCCGTCCGTGCAGAGAGGAGTGCGAGGCTGTTCTGTCGGGCTGCGAGGAGAATATCCGAATCTTTGGTATCACCTGGCCTCCTGAGCTACAGTGTGACAAGTAAGAAAACAAACTCAACAGTCAAACAGCAACACCAGTGGTTCTAGTTCAGACCAGTAAATGATTTGGGGTTTTTTTTTTTCAACTAGATTGGACCCATGTAGCCTTGTTGATAGGTCGGAACTTCCTGCAACCACCCCAATGAGCTCCTCACCAGCTAAGAGGGACCTTGGCTTCTGGTGCCCGCTGCAGCTTAAAACCAAACCGGGCCATGGATCATCGTTCCTGGGCGCCCAGGACTGTGCTCCGCCTTGCTCCAACATGTACTTCAAACCCCACGACATTGACTTTGCAAAGAACTTCATCGGCGTGTGCTCCATCATCTGCTTGGGCGCAACACTCTTTACCTTCCTCACTTTCCTCATCGACGTCAAACGTTTTCGCTACCCAGAGCGTCCCATAATTTTCTATGCAGTGTGTTACAGCTTTGTTTCGCTCATATACTTCATCGGTTTCCTGCTGGGGAACAACGCAGCCTGTACCAAAGCAGCTCATCCCTCTGGTGTGGATACCGTGGTGCTGGGCTCTCAGAGTAAAGGCTGCACTCTGCTTTTTATGCTGCTCTATTTCTTCTCCATCGCTGGTATCGTCTGGTGGGTCATACTCACCATCACCTGGTTCCTGGCAGCTGGACCCAAGTGGAGCTGTGAGGCCATAGAAAAAAAAGCAGTATGTTTTTTTTTTGTTTTTGTTTTTTTTTTTTAAAGAATTTACGGTCATGTGTTAGTAGCAAATAGCAAGAGAGCACAGCAAAGAAATGTAAATGTCATAACACAAATTGTTGAAAATTTTGATCCACCTGTCCTTTGTGTTTAGGTGTGGTTCCACTCTGCTGCCTGGGGGATCCCGGGGGCCCTAACTGTCATGCTGCTGGCCCTAAACAAGGTCGAAGGGGACAACATCAGCGGAGTTTGCTTTGTGGGGCTGTACGACCTGGACGCTCTGCGCTACTTTGTCCTGGCTCCTCTGTGTGTGGGCGTCATAATCGGCCTCTTCCTCATCCTGGCGGGCATCGTTTCTCTCAACCACGTCCGGCAGGTCATCCAGCACGACGAGCGCAACCAAGAGAAGCTGAAGAAGTTCATGATCCGCATCGGCGTGTTCAGCTGCCTCTACCTGGTCCCGCTGGTCACCCTGTTAGCCTGCTACACCTACGAGCTGAGCCACCGCAACACCTGGGAGAATACCTGGATCAACGACCGCTGTCAAGAGTACAGCATCCCCTGCTCCTACAAGGTAGCTATGGCTTATTTAAATGTTACAATGTGTGATTGCTCTGAACAAGTTCAGGCACAAGGACACACCTGAAAAGGCATTCCAGCTGACTGTCATGTCAGTTTTTTTCCACTTTTTGTTTGATGCTGTTGACCGAAGGTCTGGGGTTTATTATGGTTAACTAAAAGGGAGCACAAGGATAATGTTAGTGTGTGGTGTGTGCGCAAATTACTAGAAAAGCCAAATATTTAAATTAAAAAGTGAGATCGCAGTCAGTGGTTAAAAAACATTTAAAGGGACAGTTCATCCCCAAATCAAAAATACATGTTCTTCCTCTTACTTTTAATGCTATATATCAGTCTCGATTGTTTTGGTGTTAGTTGCTGGATGTTTGTTTAGAGATTAGGTAGAGATTTCTGCCTTCTCTCAGCTTTTGTGTTATATCGCACAGTTTGACAATGAGCAGGAGAGAGGATTTTCTTTTTTCAGAAAACATGTACAAAGCATACTTTTAAGGAAAACATACAAGCTCAGTTCTCAGGCCTAAAAGTTCAAAAGCTCGATTTTGTCTTGAGTCAGAAATTGTTTTTTTTATTTTACGCCCACAAATCACAAGGATTCTATTATGGTTTTATGTATGTCTCTTTGTTCCAGACAACAGAGCACGACCGCCCAGACCTCTCCCTTTTTCTGGTAAAATACTTAATGACGTTGGTGGTTGGAATATCTGCAGTGTTCTGGGTGAGCAGTAAGAAAACCTGCTCCGAGTGGGCGTACTTCTTCAACAGGACCCGCAAGAGAGAGTAAGACCATGTTTCTCATCAAACATGTTCAAATTCAGTCTCCGTGAGAAATAAATATGTAGTTTCACTAAACATTCATGCTCTCTGACCCACAGTCCCATCAGTGAGAGCCGCCGGGTGCTCCAGGAGTCCTGCGAGTTCTTCCTCAAGCACAACAGCCGCGTCCAGCACAAGAAGAAGCACTACAAGCCAAGTTCCCACAAGCTCAAGGTCATCTCTAAGTCCATGGGCACGAGCACTGGTGTGGTACCCACTAATGCCTCCAGCGCTGCCACCACAACCCATCAAGGAACCTCTGCGCTGGGAAATCATGAGCCCCATGTGCACGGCTCTCTGTCTGAGGCGTCAGCCAGGGAGCACCTGGACAGAGGCACCTCCAGCCGAAGCTCCAGGAGGGGGGAGAGAGAGAGGGAGAGAGAAGTGGGGGAAAGACGTAGCAAAGGGGGGAGCTCCTGTAAGATCAGCAGCCGATCAGAGAGCATGCACAGAGTCCCAGATGGCAGGTAAGTGAGACAGATGTGAAACACCGTTGCCAAAAGTGTTAAATGTTGTGTCTTTGTTTCTGAAAAGCACTGACGTAGCATTTCAACTCATTTCAGTATTCCAAGTGTTGATATAATAGACATTTCTGTTACATTTGAACTGTTTAGACAGCTTATTCCTCTTATGTTTTCTCATCATATGCAGCTATATCTGTACTAGTAATGACCACTGATAATCTCCCTTATGTCCTGGATGCTATTAGGATGACGCCGAGGAGCGAGCTGTCAGACACCAGGCATGTCCCCAGTGGGCCGCAGCATCCAGCTTTAAACCTATCACACAGCAGCAACATCCAGGACTCCACCCACAAGCTGGTGCACCAGGTGCCTGAGGAGAGCAAGGACACAAAGGACAGCACCTGCTGAGACATCTGACCTCCCTCCAAATGTTTCTGAGCAGATTCAAGGATGGACAGCAGTCGCACTTGATACTGTTTGAAGTATCTTACCCATTTGTATCACACATCATATAAGCGTGGACATCAGATTATGATTGTATTTTTTTTTTACATTGTAGTCAGTGATTGTTCATTGCAAACAAAAATGTAACTTACCAAATCAAATGTGGTATGTTTGGACCAGAATCTGTGGGTTTAATCAGACAGTTTAAAGGCGGTGGATCGTTTAGTGTGGGTGAAGACTGTGTCTTTCAGCTTTACTGAACTTTTGGCCATATGCTATGTACCTGAATGTTGCAGCAGCACAGCTTTGATCCACCAATACAGCAGCCAATGGTCATTTAATGTTATAGCATGCCTTAGAAACTTTAGGTCTACTGTTTCGTAGATTGGTAGCTCAGTGGTATAGAATGCATACTAGCAAACAAATGCAATATTTATGTAAATATTTTATGAAGTCTTTCACTGGACTAGTCACTACACTGAGAGATATGTCAAGAGAGGTCATGATATTGCCAAACATTTAACTTAAACAAAGTCTTCCTGCGGTTAAAAGTTTTTTGAATGTGGTATTTTTCCTCCCAGAAAGATGATTTGTCTCAAGCCTTATCTTACAATACACAGTGTGCTTTTTTTATTGCGCCTTTGAAAAAAGGCACATGCATAAACTTGATATAGTTTATTTTTAGACAAAGAATTTGTGATTTTCAAGTTTTTATTTCAAAAACTTTACTTTCACTCGTTTTGTGTTCTTATGTTTCCATTGTACAAACACTTATTGTGCAGATGTGTCTTCAAAGAGGTGCCCTGTGAATTTGGATAAAGTATAGCTTTATAGTTTTTTTACAATAATGTGCCTTTCTTTGAGTAGTTCCTGATCTTCAAAGGACATCAAAGAAAATCCAGATGTTTTGCATGTGTGGTGTACCTGTGTTCTTGGCCTGGGTGGGAATTCATATGATTTGAATCAAATTGAGGAAAACAATTAAACAGGTTTTGCACTATTTGTCATTAGAAGCACAAACCACTAATAATTAAGTATGAAAAGTCACGACTAAAAAAAGAATTTGGGCTTAGTTAGGGGATTATTTATAACCTATGGTCACAGACCATATATTTCTCCTTCAAGTACTTCCAGAACCACTTGCGTGATTTATTTGAAAATCTGTGATGCTGAAATGCCTCTTTTGCTGTGTAAGGGATTGATTTTTCCCTTGAGGTTTTTGCCTTTTAATATTTGTGCGTCACAAGACAATTCAACAACACTAATGAAAAGGGAAATCTTGTCAGTCCATTTCTGTATATTCTCATTGTGGCATGTGGATGGGGGTCTTGCTTACCATGTACCTAGACTTAGTATAGTCTAAGAAATGCTCTACACAGTTTTTGTGAGCCATTTAATTATTATTGGTATTTTGTTTTTTATAATGTAGCCTATCCTGTCAGCTGAATTTTGTATCAATCCAATTTCATTTTAATAAAATAAAATTGAAAAAAAGTATTTGTGTGAGTCATTAACTGCCATTTATTTATACTTTAATGGCCTTGACGGACCAAGCCGACAGTCAGCCGATGGTCAATGTTGGTGTCAGGCCACCATAGGTCCTCGGTGCTTGTGCTTTTTTCCCACCGATTCATTATGTTGAATTGACAGTGCGGAGCCCCTTGGTGAATGAAATCACTCTGATTGGTGGTTCAGCTCAGGCGACGAGAAGAGAAATGGAAGTGAAGAAAGTAAAAAATTGCCTCCCCAACCAAAACAATGAGAAAAATCTTTTTTTTTTTTAGGCAAGGCAAGGCAAGGCAAGTTTATTTGTATAGCACATTTCAGCAACAAGGCAATTCAAGGTGCTTCACACAGAACATTGAAATACAACAACAGAGGGAAAAGAAACACATTTAAAACATTATAAAAGAAGCATGTAAAAGGTGATTAAAAACAGCAAGTAGAAAAACAACAGATAAAACCCAAAAATATAAAAACACATATATTAAAATAAGAGTTGCAAGTTTTAAGATCAAACATCGAGGAAATGGTGGGGAGGAGTGTGTATGGAGAGCATTACAGCAAAAAATGAAAAGGCAAAAGCCATCCAGAGCCAGTAACAATCAGTAAAAATTAAAAATTAAAATGGGGGGGGGGGCTCGGGGGAAGCTTGCCCAGGACGCCGAATATGCTAGGTCCTGCGCTGCCAAAAAGAACAAAAAGAACAAAATGTGACAACATAAAGCCATTATTTTGTACACTGGCACACTTAAACAGCCCCACGTGAATATAAAAGGGATTCTCTTGAGGTTTTCTTTTCCTTAGAAAATGTTTCTGCAAGTTGACTGGCTCCTTCCTCCTTGTCCTGCCCTCCTAAAAACTGTCTGGAGTTGGAGTCAAACTGTCGCTTCAAGTCTCTCAGAGAGCGCGCACAGTTGGTCCGCTGTCTCTTGCATGATGTCTCCTCTCATCTCCCGCTTGCTGCTGCTTGTCTGCTTGGCTTTGCCGCTGTATGGCGTGGAAAAGGTGAGAAATAGAGGATACCGAAAGGATCCTGACGCTGACAAGGTAAGAGAGATTAGTTCAAATAACCACGCGGCCGCCACGATCACAAGTAGATTAAGTGGCGAGATTTATGCATTTTGGACAGATTTTGTCGTTCCCCATGGTGAAAATCATTTAAAAATGGGTTCATGAAATGATACTGATTATACTCAAATGACTTTGTTGTATTCCGCGCATTTTGTTGTATTTTTAATGCATCTATTAACATTGATGGGGCTCTTTGCATGTTCTGTTCATCCTGTCCAAAACTCATCCTGGGACTGCTTTTTCTTTTGGCATGCCAGAAGTCTGTTTAAACAACTGGTATCCCCAAAAGATTAAAAAAAAGAATAATAATAATAAAAAATTAAATGCTGATTAATCCATATGATCCACATGTATGCTTACAGTGCAATTATTGTGGTCACCACTTTGGCATTATGGTCTCCAAAATTACCTGTTCCTAGCATGTTTTAGCTGCTTTTTTATAGCTTTTTGTGTGGTCAGCTGGTTCTCTATTATTCCAGACCTGGCTGCTGTCCAGCAGACTGAATGGACAAAAAAAAAAAAAAAACTCTAACAGGAAGTAGGGGTTTGGCTCATACTGTCTGTTTCTCTTTGTTATCTATCTGTCTTACTTAGCAATTTATATGAAGTGATAAAGTTTGCTTTTGGGTAAAATTTTGACTGATATTTTTAGGCTGATATGTGTATTTTGATATATCTGAGTCCAGTCCAAAGCACCCAGTGCACATCAACACCAATCTTAGGCTGTCTTTGTCTAGAATTACATAACTCTCCATGCTGTAGGTAGAGTGGGAAGGAACAGAGAGGACACACATTTCTATCCTCAATCTCTGGGGAGTCAAATGAAAGTGAAACTGGTGTTTATTTATGCTGGGACTCTGTGGACGACCCTCAGGGACTCCCACAAGTCTGCATACCCCACTTTAAGAACTGCAGAACTACTCTTCATTATCCTCCAAAGTCATAGACCACAAATGAGACCACAGTGGAGGGATACTGAATAGCATTTTATGTTACCATCTGTATTTAGTGCTCTGGAAATGATGCAGAAAAGCCCAACTGCACTAGACACTCTGGAGAAGGAAGATCTGCTTATTTGGTAATAATAAAATTCCTTATTGCATCCTCCCAAGATCCTGTGAATTTAAAAAGTCTTAAAGCCAAGCATTTTTCGTTGTGCATGCTCCAGGAGAGCTTCAGTCCTTGTTTCCGTGTTGACTAATGCATGAAATACTTCTGATTCCTCAGCACTTTGGGGGCAAATGCAGCCTTTATGCTTCAGTTCCAGTAATGGGCTCTGTGCTACTAATATTCAGAAGAGCTGGAGTGTAATTCCTGCAGGCAGGCAGCACCACTACAGCAGACTGGAGGCTAATATTAAAGTCAGCTGTGTAGCAAAGTGGACAGAGGTTCCATTCATTAGTCTGCTTTGAAATGTCTCCAAAACTCCAACCCTCAATAAAATACCTAGACATTTCCTCGCTGAATATCAACCAAACAGACTCTGTATTTCTACATTTTGCCACCCCATTAACCAAGGAGCCCCCTTCTCCTTGAGGACAAATTCCAGATCTATGACAGCACGTGCATACCAAACCACAATCTACTGGTTTCATCACAGACTTCCCAGTTTGCCATAAAGATGATGTCAGACCTCACATCTCCAGGTTACTTCTGCTAGCCACTTAATGGCTATAACAGACTCATCTGCTTCACAGCAGCTGACATACTGTATTTCTCCCCATATTTAAGAATTTTCCAGATTCAGGTCATCTGAAATTTCTACTTCACCCCAGGGACTTGAGTTGAGACAAGATGTTGAAAGTGGAGTAAAAGCAAAGCTCTTTGTTCTCCTCTCCTGCTTGGGACTTTTTTTTTTTTTTCGCTGTTATGCCTTTTGGCCATCTGCCCCTAAAACTGCTCCACAGCTGCACGCTGAGCAAAAGGGCAGCAATGACCCAACAAAAGCCCAGACCAAAATCCCTTTGGTGTTTGCTCAAGGGCAAGGACACACTTCTACGTGTCCATTTATGTCTGTCCTGACTGAAGAAATGACTATGACACTTACAAATCACATAACCAAAATTAAAACCCAACTCTAACTAAAAAAAGCCTTAACAGCTAACCTACACACTATAATCTGCTGGTCATAAGGTCGCTTTGAAGAACATTTTATGCAGAGCTATTTGGATCTTCATTGTGTCTATCTCTGTATGTGGTAGGGTAGTTTTGGCAAGCTCCCCTGTCTCTGTGTGTCTCTGTGTGTGTTTGAGTCAGCTTGAGTAAGATGCGGCATCTGTTTAAACATAGCAGGAGATTCAGCTGGACAATGAATCATGCTGATAGATGTGCCGCCAAACACCTTCTAATTTCAGCTGTCTCCAAGCCTTCAGTTCCTCATTAACACACAATCTGTCACTCACTTGCTTCATGGCCTCGTGGTTGCAGGTTCTATTGCTTTGCCTTGGTTTGGATCCCATCTGTTTTTACACTTATTGCAGCCCTATGGCGGTGTATTTGTTTATATGACTGGTAAATGAGGTATAATCTGGCTCCTTGAGTGTGATGGTTGGATGAATGGCTGCATTTAGGTGTCTGCAGTGCATGCAGTCCAAACAGGGACTTATCCTCCAGGGAGAAAAAAGAAAATCCGAAACAGGAAGTTAGATAACAATAGGCTCTGCTGATGTTGTTGCAGGGCTTCTTTTCATAGTCAACTTCCTCTTTTCCTTGTTTTTCCAGTATGGCAGTTGCATGCAGGGGCCAGCAGGCACCCCTGGCAGAGAGGGTAACCCTGGAACCAACGGCATCCCGGGAACGCCGGGTATCCCTGGCCGTGATGGACTCAAAGGTGAGAAAGGAGAGTGCGTCAATGAGATCTTCGAGGAGCCGTGGAGGCCCAACTACAAGCAGTGTGCCTGGAACTCTCTGAATTATGGGATTGATCTGGGTAAAGTAGCTGTGAGTATTCCTAAATATTGTGGCTGTGCGTTTGAATCTTTTCACAAATTCACAAATGGTACACTGCAATGCATAAATGTGTCAAATTTTCTCTATGCACTGTGTTGCAGGACTGTACATTCACCAAGATGCGTTCAGACAGCGCCCTCAGAGTCCTCTTCAGTGGTTCCCTCAGACTCAAGTGTAAAAACGCGTGCTGCCAGAGGTGGTACTTCACCTTTAATGGAGCAGAGTGCACAGGACCCCTGCCCATCGAGTCCATCATCTACTTAGACCAAGGAAGTCCTGAGCTCAACTCGACCATCAACATCCACAGAACATCCTCAGGTATGACTAAGACATAGGCTTTGTTGCGCAATTAACCTTAACCAATAAAACACAAGCAACAGAGCAACATTTTGGGAAATACGCATATTTATTTGTTTGCTGAGAGTTATATACGACAGATACGAGAGTGGTATTGATGTTCTTGACGAACTCTCTGCAAAACACCATATATGTTTATTTCCAAAACAGGTGAGCTATTTACAGCTATGCTTTCCTTGGTGTACAATCCTTTGAAACTAAGAACTGTGAACCCTTCATATCTACAGAGAGAGCAGGCCCTCTTCCACAGAGTTCCCCGTACTGCACTAAGGTCCCCAGGAAGCAAATTTGTGCATACAAGGACAGTGAAGGAATGACCCGCCCTACTCAACCTGTGATTGGCTACTACTTTTTGCCTTCATTGGTTGGATTGTTCAGGGTTTAGACATTTAAAGGATTGGTTAGTGTTGGGGTAAAAATGTCATATGACGTAAGTCAATCACGAGCAGAGTAAGGTAGGCCATTCCGTCACTATCCTAAGAAACACTAATTCTCCCTTAGGAAAGCAGCTCAGCCTTGCTTCCAATTTATATGGCCATTTGCAGTATTCCAGTGAAAAAATCCCCTGTGATTCTAGTTATTATACATCTGTTAAGCCAGAGTGAACAATGCAAAAAATTGAGAGGGCCTTTTACGTTTTTACATCACCCAAAGGCAATCGTACGATTTGTTGCAATCTGCAACCTTGCCACTGAATGCCAATATATCCTTCACACTGCTCCATTAAGTGGTTATTTAGTTGCTGTGGATGCTGGAAAGCCTTGAAAACAATCCGAACAATAAAGTTACACTCCTCCAATTTGGAGAATTTATCACTGTACTGGAAAACCAAACAATTAAAAATCCGGAGACAGTTTGGGTGTTCCCTGAAATTCATTTGCTTTCTCTTCTTTTTTCCTCCCCAGTTGAAGGGCTGTGTGAGGGTATCAAAGCAGGGTTGGTGGATGTGGCTGTGTGGGTGGGGACCTGTGCTGACTATCCCAGAGGTGACGCATCTACAGGGTGGAATTCAGTATCCAGGATTATCATTGAGGAACTGCCCAAATAAAAATTAGAAAAGTTACATGAAATGGAGGGACCAGTCATGGTAGTATGACAGTATGTTATCTGGCCCTCCAAAATAATCAGGTACAGTTTGCGGAGGCATCACTGCATCACTGATGGTAACTTGAATGTGTGTTTTTCTTATTTTTATTTTGTTTAAATGCTATAGCAGTTGACAGGCCTATAAACAACTGTACTGTGTGATTTTGTATACCAGAAATCAACTTTGTACTGTAGCTTTTCTGCTTATGGGTGCTGTTAGTATACACAGTAACCATTTAACAGACATTGACAATATTTAAACTGTACTCATGTGACATGTTTCTGTTCATTGTTGCTGTTAATAAAGTCATCTTTTTTTAAAGAAGTGAACTCAACCTTTTTTACTGCTCATGTTTGGGAGCTGAAAATACCCTGTGCTTAATTTAATGTAGCCACAAATTCATACATTTAATGTAATTAAAGTATCAAACATGACAATGCAGAAAAAGCACAGATGAATTTTATAATAAAATAGTATGCAATGCAGATACAATTTGCTGCCAGCAAACTAATGAAATGTGGGATAAATGTACTGGTGTGTTTGAAACAAAAAAATCATTTCCACTGCTATTGTCTGTTTACAGAAAAGAATAATTTAAAATAGACAAACTAATATTACACACATGTGCAACCGGGACCCTGAGAAGATCTCAAATATGCTGTTAATAATCAGCTTTTCATGTTTCATCCAGTATCCCTTTCCGGTGCCAGAAAACAATAAATGTAAACAGAACTATGATGAAATATTTATCAAACTCCATTGATAAAAATGTCAACTTATGCATTGTAAAAAAAAGACTAACATCACAGCAGCATGTCCTTTGGCTCGTAAGACGTACTTTCCCCCAAAAGTCAAAGTCTTTCAACTATTGCTCAGTTTGGCAACTTTTTCATTCATTTTCAGTGCAAATGAATGCTTTTCACAGCACATTCACATGTATGCTAGGCCGAGAGCTGGCTTCAGTCTGATGCATTTCTCTCTGTGTGGTAGTGTCAGTGTGAGCTCAGAGTCTTTGCAGCTGTCGACACCAAACCTCATTCATTTTTTCCCATAAGGTAGCGAGACACATTCTCATAAACTACAAAGGTGATGCAGCAGGCAGGAGTCACACGAATCAAATTGGGGACGATGCCTTTGTAGAAACCGATGGCGCCTTCGTTCCTGCAGAGAGAGAAAAAAAAGCATTACTTATCAGCCAAATTTAGAGAGTAGGAATGCATGTGCGGCCCCTTTGTGAGTGGATCAGTATCATACCTCCACGTCCGTCTGATGACATCAATTACTCCATTGTATCTATTATGCTGGTCTTGCAGGCGAGCTCGAACCACCTGATATGGGTATGTTGTGGCCACAGCAAATATTTTGGATAAAGCTGCCATTGTGATGTATTCCAACGCACTCTGTTTACACAGATAAACACATGGAGAGAGAAGTTAGCAGGGCAGAGTTGGAAAACTGATGAGTCACTTCTTCAACTGCTAGTTACCCACTGTGGGCTAACTCTTATTAAACTTCAAAGCTACAGGCTTCATTGCTGCCTTTTATTAAACACTGAGCATGTTTCCAGACAGTTTGTGGCTCGTGGGGTTAATGACTCACCAGCTTCGAATCTGAAGGCACTTTCTTGTATTTGTTGTAGTCTCTCTTGAGCTCTTCATAGGCCATGAACTGCAGCGCTCCGTGGGATGTGCCAAAAAGACCAGGAACATAACCCTGTGACAAGTACATGTCTTTCATGACACAAACATACCCACAGTATGCTTTAAAACCTTCTGCATTATGTCTGTAGCTCCCTGCCTATCTAAAAGAGCTTTCTGTCATATTTTCACTTTGTTATGTGGTAGCAATTATCCTGCCAAGCTCACAGAACTTACATTGAGCACAATTTCTGGCTGTTACCATTATTAATGGCTTACAAGTTATCCACTCCAGCTAATATAGGCTATTGATGCCCTCTAGTGGTGATTAATGAACCAATACCACACTTGATTTCAGCCTAGTAGGATAAAGAACAACTTTTTCTGTGTCTGATAATTCCTCTACAAACAGCAGACCTGTCGGTAGGTTAAATAATTGTCTTGTGTTTTGCTGTTTTACATAAAAATACAAAAATTCACTGATGTTTCACCTTGTATAGTCCTGGCACGCCCTCATGGCGATAGATCTTGACCAGAGCATCTACCATCCCCTTGTACTGTTTACTGGTTGGGTCAGCATTGTACTGGAGCACCAGCCGGGTCTTGGTCACCCAGATTGGGTTGGTTAGGGTGAGCGTCAGGATGCCTAGGTGAGGACAAGTGGGTGCTGTTAGAATGAGGCTGACAACATTTGAAGAACAGGCTGAAGAACAATTAGTGGTTAAATACACAATTGTTTAAACACACAGCCAGCTCTTTAAACAGTGCATTGTTTTACTGTATGTGCCTGCAACTGAAAACCGGAGCCCTGCAAGATGGGAACGAGTGGTTCTCAACAAAAGCGAGAGAGGCATGATTTTAAGTAAAGCTGATTATGATGTGGTGGTTTCTGCCAGACAAAATTACCCTGCTGTTTTTGCAGAACACAGTGACTAAAGTTCACAGAGTATGGGATGATAAACAATACGTTCAGCTGTGGTTAAGGGTGCCAAACATCCAATCCATGAAACAGAAGACAAAAGCAATTCAAGCCAATAGGAAGGCCACAAGTATGCATATTGTTTAATATGAACAAAATAATGATTTATCAGAAGTTTTGGTGATGATCCCACTAAAAAAAACTGAGAAATGGAGCTTGTATGTATTCTTGTGCAGAGGTAGGGTTTTTGTAAGAATATGGTTATTAAACTGATTTAGGTTTACATACATTTTGCCAAGTGCAAGTACAAAGTAAAACGACAGTATTAGGTTAAGTAAAGATTTGTAACATCGGAAATGTGGAATTTCACATAATATGACTAATTCTGGTAAAGAGAAATTAAAAGTTAAATTATATTTGGTAAAATGTGGCAGTTAAAACCTCATAAATGCAAGTTTAGATTAACATTTATTTAAAAAAAACAAACAAAAAAAACCCCCCAATTTAAGACATTTTAGGACATGCACAAACAGTGATATAGCTTACTCCAGTGTCATCCACTGCAGAGACATTTCCTAACAGAGCACCTCATTAAACTATTCTTGCATACTGCTGAATAATGCATCAAATAGTTCAGGCTGTTTTTGAGGCAAAAGTGGCTCCTATCCTGCCCTCGTCAGGTATTCCTGATAAAAATATGACTGAGTGTCTGAGAAAATTAAATTATTTTCATGCAGTTTAAGGCAGGTCTGTTAGATCTTCTATTGAGAAGTTTAATTTGCAGCCCCTAACTCAATTTGGCCAACAGGAAGCAGATCCATGTGACCCCATGAGAAACTGAACAGCAGGGCTGTGTACTAATTTGTTCCTGCCTCCTGTCAGCTATGGTCAGCTCAGAGCAGTATCATCTGGCTGGAGTTGTTGACTGTGTGCTGATTGTGAGAGTGTGTCTTCAGGACGACAGTGTTAACACACACACATAGGACTAACCTGCTTTGGCTGCAGACACCAGGTGCTCTGTGGCACTCAGTTCAGTTTGACGGCCCTCCTTTGTGTACCCTTTGATTGCATTGTAGCTGTAAGGGGAGAAGATGTGTTACAGATCATTTTAAAGATCAGAGCGATTCATGAGAAATGACATAATGCGGACATGATGAACCAGTTTATAGCCAACGTACAAAAAGAAGTAGAGACCCCAAGATGCTCCCGCACCCCAGAGGTTGGGTGTCACTCCTTGGTAGAGTCCTCTGAGTCCCTCCTGCTGCCAGACGCTCTTCATACAGTGAAATATGCCCCTGTACTTAGGTCTTAACTCCAATCCATCACTTACTACATTGAAACGACAAAAAAAAAAACTTTTGTTAAGCCATGTCATTCAAATTTAAAATGAAACATAAACAATATCTAAAAGGAAATCAAGCTGTGGCAGCATAGCACCGTTGTCATTTCAATTCCTTTTACAAAAACAGAAGTCAGCATACTGTACCTGCAAACCTGATTTTGACCAGATCCAGAGGGTGAAGCGCCAGTGTTGACACCACCCCCCCACTAAGACCAGCGACAAGGTTTTCTATCTTCACATGGCTGAATACTTGCTGGACATGTCCAACTAAAGAGACAGCAGAAGCGGGTTTGCTGGACACCGTGTCTGTCACGCTAACGGGACCGTGGTTTGGAGCGGAACTCATGTTTACACCGTGAATAAACTGGTCGGCTCCTGTCTGCTAGCTAAGCTCTCCGTAAGGTAAGGCTAAAACGTTACTCTGTAGCACTCTGTAGACGGCTCATTAGCCCCGCTGACGCTGCTGTGCGGACGGTGCTGACTCCATGAACCTTCCGCATATTCACCGCACGTTAGCAGCTGAACCACGCTTTTGACATGCGGTGGCATGCCATGGCTGAGGTAACGTTATCCAAAATGTCAAGTGGCAGTGCTACTGCTCGACCTTGCTGGCTAGTACTCTAAGTAAACGTCAAACCGCCATGATGAAGAGCACCGCTTCCGGCCCGAACTTTCAAAATAAAAGCATTGTATCTATGAAGTACGCCATGCTGCAGCCAGGTGCCTCTGCAGTATACTGGGCTCATTGTTTGTTTGTTTTAAGTTTATTTTATTTTATTTTTACCCAGTACAACACAAAAGTTGTACTGGTGTACAAATGTCCCACACACACACACACACACAAAATTGACAGTACAGGTGCATACCTGGCCAACAAACAACATGTACCTAGTATTTAGAGTAAATAAAGAAAGTAAAAACACCTGAAATAAAATCTGAATACTTTTACTTTTAATTTTACTAGTGGTTGGTAAAATTTTATTGAAAAAAATCACCTGCCAAAACTTTTTTCACTCGTATTATGGATTTATTAAATATTTATTCATTTTTAGGTAATAAAGGCACTTAAAGATTGTCCTGGTAAAAACATTTTTTTCCACATGCTTTAAAAGGTCCACTGTGCAGGATGTAGAGGCACTTAATTTATTGGCAGAAGTGGTATATAATATCCATAACTATATTTTCATGTCTTTATAATGACCTGAAAATAGGAGTTGTTTATATCTACATACCGAGTGGGTCCTCTTTTATGCTGTGCCATGTTAACATATAACAAGCAAATTAGAGATTAAATCTTTACACTTTAGCTAAATGTTACTCCATGTGGGTGAAAATCTCAACTGAGAACTTTTATTCTATTTTTAAAGGCTAGAGCTGAGGACTCGTATTTGTTACCAAGCTTCACTGAACTGATAATACATTATTAAGTCTGTTTAATATAAATTAGAGAAAAAATCTTTCTGCTGTTAAAAAAAGGCAACTAACTAAACCTAAAGTGTGCCAAAAGACATTTTTTTGCACTTGATCTACACAACACATTCAAAAATAATATTAAATAAGTGTATTTTATTATGTCAGCTGTGTTAAGGCAGAAATTCTCAAGCTGTGGTCTTGGCTGTTGGCATCTACAGGTGAAAGGTGAACAAAAGGTGGATGGACCATCATAAAACAAACAGTTAAACTCAAGTCAATTCAGTTCAATTATTTTTTATTTTTATAGCTCAATATCATAAATCACAATTTACCTCAGAGGCGCTTTACAACATACCACACCCTCCTATGATTCTCACTGCAGATAAGGAAAAACTCCCCCCAGGAAATCCTTTAATGGAAGGGCAACTGGGGAGGAATCCCTCTTCCAGGACGGACAGATGGTCAGTAGATGCCATGTGTACAGAACAGACCAACATAACAAGATTACAGTATAGACAATCCATATGACAAAATACAGAGAGAGGGAGAGAGAGAGAGATGCACAGCAACAACAACAATAACAATAATCATAGGAATATGATTAATAATTCATAGAACTATATGGTCGAGTATATTAAATGCATATGTTAATATATGCATTACAAATAATGTGTATACCAATAGTAGAAATATGACTCATGATAATAGCAGTATACAGTAGACTATATTGAATGAATATTGTAATATATGATAGTTTATGTATTAAAAATAATAATGTGTGCGTAAAAATAGTAGAATGTAAATAGTAGTATGACTCATAATAATTGCAGTAGTATGCTTCAGGTAGGACGACAGCAGCAGATACAACCACATACCATGATCCAGGTGCAAGCCCATGGGAACCTCTAAGACGAGAAAGCACAGAAGCTCCAGGGAAGAAGAAACGTTAGTGACAAAAAATAAAGGAACATGAATGTGTGTAAAGAATAAAGGTGGCTGTAAAGTCTTCCAGCTTGGGTGTGAAAGGCTTAAGAAAAAAGGTTTTCAAATAAATTCTAAGTTTGTTTAGGGTTAGGGTTGATTATTAATCTCAAGTCAAAAATGGCAAAAATTCACCCTCCTTGGTTGCTGCCTCAAAGAATGTGACATTAGTAAAACTGGGGGGAGTGGATTCATTTAGTCTTAGCATAATAATTATGACACAGCTAGGTTTCAGACAAAATAAATTAATATGATTACCAAAAATTAAATCATTTACTAACAAGGTTTTAGATGTTAGCATTCTGGTGTTTAAGAATCCACATTTAATTCTCCTATTTTGTTGTACTAGAGACGGAATTAATTTTTATCAGGTTTTTATGTACAGCTCTTCTTTTGCTTACTTTACATTTAAATTTACATTTTAAATAATAATTTTAATAATTTTAGGAATTTTCTTTTCAATTGAATTTATTTCAATATTTTATTTATAATGCAATACAATACAGCACAATACAATGCAATACAATACAGCGCAATACAACACAATACAATACAAAGATAATAAACACTTCCACCCCCTTTCACAGGGAATAAGAGGAAGAAAGCTCAAGGAGAGCAACAGAGGGTTCCCCTACTCCCCCTTTGTTGTCTGCAAACGTTTTGAACAGAATATATCAAGGTTATCAAAGAAATCTACATTGCAAGTGTATGTGTCTGGATTGGACAGAGACCGAGGATGAAGCAGCATGTGAAGCTGTGGCAGGGACTGAGCCTGGGGATGCAGATGCAGAGGCGGGAGCTATGGCAAATCAAGTACATCAGGCAAATCTACATCACACAAGAATCTGTCTAGATTGTAGGGGGACTGAGGCTGATGCTGAAACAGTGTGTGAGGCTGAGCCTGAACGTGGGGCTGAGCCTGAGGCTGTGGCTGATCAAGTAGATCAGAGAAATCTACAGTACATATGTATGCGTCTGGACTGGACGGGGACTGAGGCTGAGCCTGAATCTGATGCTGAGCTTGAGGCTGTGGCTCAGGCTTTGGCTGTGACGGATCAGAAAGATCAGACAAATTCATAGTACTTGTGTCTGTGTCTGGACTGTACAGTGACTCAGACTGATACAGTGGGTGAAACTGAGGCAAGGGCTCAGGCACTGCTGTGTTGGAAAGGGGTTCATGAAGCCCCACCATCAGTAAATTGAGTCTTCCAGCCCCAGATAAGTGGTTTGTGTCAGTGGGTGCAGTGACCATTGCTGCAGGTGCTGCTATTGCAGAGCCTTGCCAGTGGTGGTCATACACCTGTGGATGAAGAGGCATGGTAGGATGTCATGTCCAGTCAGTCTGTATGTGAGGAGCCTCCATGACATCTGTTTGCCAAGTAGAAGGCTGCAGGACAGCTGTCTGTGTGTGAACAGGCTCTGTCACACCTGTGTACACTGGGGCCACACGCAGCCTCTTGCCTTGCTGGGTGAACTCTTCGGCAGATGCAAATGCTGCAACATGAATTAACAAAAACTGTGATCAGTGCACTGGGACTTTTAAAAACATGGTAAAAGATGCTGCTTCTAATTTTATGTATTTTGAGAATCTGTGATCTAAAAGAGTCCAACATGATCCCTTGTGGTCACACATCTGTAAGTTTTTATCCCATTTCATATGAAAACAACCTTTGAACCATAGAAACATTGTCTTACTTTCAAACTGTCTGGCGGGCTTGCTTATGACGGCCTTGCTCCTGTCTCTCTTTCTCTTTCTGCCCTACAGAAAAACAGACACTTTCGACTTTCTATCTGACATCAGTTGATAAAAACTCTTTTCAGTGGCAGTGTTTCATAAACTCTAGTGTAGTGATTTTAACTAATATGACTTGCGTGTTGGCAGAGTGTACATACGTAATTGTCGGTGGGTGTCCAGTCAGGATATAGCTGTGCATGGAGCTTCCTCTCTCTCTCTGCCTCTTCATAATATATGGCCTTCTGCTCACTTGACAGTGTGTTCCACTGTAGACAAACAACAAAACATCTCAAATGAATAACTATGTACACAGATCCACTTTAATGAGAGCAGGCTCTCACAGCCAGTGCATTTGGGACATAACGTGCTGGAAATCCTCAGTTTAAATTTAGATGTGTTCATGTGACATGTAATGAAAATCATCAAATAATGACTGTCAAGATTTGAAGATTTAGAGTTTAATTGTTTTGTTGTACACTTATGTGAGCTCAATTAAACTGTCATGATGGTTGTGGAACACTGAATGTCTCACGGAGCAAACAAACACACCCTCTTTCCCAGGATACTATTCACCACTGCACTTCCTGTGATGCCCAATTCGGCCACAACATTTGGCCTCTGCTCCTTTCTAAACACCATGAAGGCGTTTGGCGGCTTCTTTACATACGACCGATCATCCTCCTGGTTGTCACGCTTTCTCTTGCTGTGGTAACAGAGAAGAAATAAACAGGAGAGTTTTAGAAATACAAAGTAAAGTAAACAGAATAATACAAGTCATGAGTCACGTGCATCATTGCCTGGCTTCCAAAATTGACGACCACGTGCCAGGCGGTGGAATTTTCACCACACATGGACATTTCAACTTCCTTACCGATCTTACAGAGTGTGTCAGCTGCTGGAACCACAAATTCCTACTCGCCCATGGGTCTGTGATTTGTAATGCCGAGGAATCGAATCCACACGCCTTCCACTGTGCTTCTCTTTTTTTTTAGCGCATGATATGGTTCTTCCTCGTCAAGATTTAAAACATCATTAACCTCCAAAATGATCCGCTGAGCCATTACAAATAAATCGTCATCATCCATTTCCACAGTTAGTTTCCTACCGTCAATATCCTCAGTACTAACCACATCAGCCTCTATTATTGCTTCCTGTTTAAATTCTGCAGATTCCAATACTGCCGATTGTATTCCTGTAAAGTTTTCAAACACCAATATTTCATCTATTACTCCACTGATAGTAGTGGTCCTTGACATCTCTTCCCCGTCAGTAATAGCCAAAATATCAAAAGTAGATGTTGTCCATGTCACAGCATTAGCAGTCATCTCCTCCAAAGCTGTAACTACAGTCAACATATTAGCACCATCAGTTATTACCAGATCTATAGTAGTCTGTACATTATCCTCTTCTAACGTAACACTTGTAAGAAATGATTCTTGTACATTTTCAGCATCCGTAAAAACTTCAGTAGCCCTTAAGTTTTTTATTGTAAGGACCACCCTACGCGTTATATATTTTTCTTTTTCAGATGGAACAATTTTAAACTCTGGTTCTAAATAAGTACACGTATATTCTCCCAGATCCTCTAATGTAACATTACGCAAGAAAAGTGAACAGTCTCCCCAAACTCTTAACCACCACAAATCATTATACAACACATACTTCCTTCTATTAATGGGTACAATATCAACTTCAGGTCCTGTTAACGCAACATCTTCACTGCGACTATTTTTCCACTGAGGTGGGTTTTTACCATCAAAATTCCTTTTTCCACACTTAGACGGGAGCTGAATTGATTCTCCTAAAACTACTTCAACTTTACTCTTGGTAACGTTTAGGCTTAACTCTTTTCCGGACTGGTCTTGGGCTCCTTTGTCTACCTGTGGTTTCAGATTGTCCTGGAGTGACATCACAGCGGCCCTCTGTGATCTCCGATTCACAGTCAACTGAGGTGGATCCTGCTGTTGCTGGAACATGTTGAAAGTCGATGCTATTAAATTGCTCTCCCTGTCCATCATCTGACTTGTTTCCTGCGGCATTGTCAAAAGCATGTGTAACCTCATCAATATTATCCACACTATGGGCAGCCTCCTCTGTCTCTCCTCGGTACTTTTACACAGCGTGACAAGTGATACCAAGTCGGTGACCGTTTAATCTGGACCGCAGTTCCAGTACTGCGAACAACTTCAAATGGTCCTTCACGGCGTTCGTTATACCGCTTTCTTCTAAATACCTTTACAAACACCTTGTCTGGTGCACTGTGTTCCTGTTTTGCTCACCAAAGTTCTCCTACACCTCTTCTCATCTCTGCCTGTCGGAAACATATGTGGATATCCTTTTATGAAGAGTTGCCATATATGTTACATATGCTCGCATTTCATCTTCCAAAAGAGCCAAACTTGGCCCTTTTCCACTTGTACGCAAACAAGGGGTTGGCATCCGTCTCCCTGTGGCCAACTCATGAGGGGTCATACGCAAGTCACGGAGCTCACTCGAGCGACACACCATTAATGCTAACGGAAGTGCTGCCACCCAATTCAAACCCGTGTGTTGACAAATTTTAACAATACGGCTTTTCAAAATACCATTCATTTTTTTGCAAATCCCTTGACTTTGTGGATGGTAAACGGCTCCTAAACGCTGTTTAATTCCTAATTTTTGCAGAATCAACCTCACCGTTTTATCCATGAACTCTTTACCATTATCTGAGGATATCCGATCAGGAAGTCCCCACCTGCTTATGACCTCACGACACAAAAACTTGGCAACCGACTGAGCATCCATTCGCTTGGTTGGACAAGCCTCAGGCCATCATGAAAATCTATCCACAGCAACTAACATACATCTTTTCCCAAAGGTTTTTCCTAAACTACAATTACTAACAGGCACAAATCTATTATAGTTAATCATATTACTCTCCCGCCATCTCCTAATTTTAAGTTTAAGTTTAAATTTTGGTTTTTAGTTTTAGTTAAAACTAACTCAAATATCTTTAAATATTATTATGTCTCTAATTTACACGTCTTATCGTTAAGAGTCGTGGGCCCTGACTTCATTAATCTTGCATGGTTATTTAGCTCACAAACGTAATAGTTCAACTTATTCTACACTTTTTACTTTAATTTTAATTTGCTTTTTCTCTCGTTTGTTTTTCTTCTCTATTACTTGATTTTTATTTCTATTCTCTTTTTCCTTTTCCACATTTCTCTTTAATATTACTTTACTGTATTTCTTTTGTCTTTTATTTCTTCTATTTGTACCTGTTCGCCCGCACTTATGATGCAAAAACTAAATTTAGACACGGAAAGTCACTCCAACATCAACACATCATAGCACTCCAGCACAAAGGATTCTTTTCAGTGTGCCCCATCAGCAAAAGTACCACAGCCTCAACGAACAAACCAGCGTGTTAATTTTTGAGGAAATACTCACCTAATCTGTCGACTTGACACGGGAGCAAGTGCGGTGAAGCTGTAGGCGATGCTGCAGGACACAACATATCCTGTTCGTGACGCCAAAACTTTCGTTGTTTATTAAATAGCAATGATGTGTAGATGATGAAGAAACCTCCGCTGATACCAACTTGGTTGCATAAGAATAAGTTTATTACAACGAAGTTCAGCATCCACCAGGCACCATGGTCTGCCTGTGAGAGGATTCAGGACCAATACAAATCTCTCTCCCTTATAGCTCATGCAAGTCTCTTATTTAGGTTCAGGCATCAATACATTCTTCAGTATAACAACTCTTCACCTGCTGTAATCAATCACAAGACCCCACAAATATATCCTTTTTTGGAGGGAGCCTCATTCCAAGTTATTTTTAACCTGGCTCCAGTATTCTACACACTCCCAGGCTTGACCATCCCTAGACCTCTGACCTCAAGGTCTCTTTGTGCCTGACCAAATAAGGACCATAAGAAATGGACCATTATACACCTCACTTTGCTATAGTGTCCATGATAACTCAAGTCACAAAAAGAAAAGTGTATTTTGATCAAGGCTAGTCAGTTTACTTACTTTGAGTTGGAGAATGCGGGCTGAGGAGCAGCTGAGTGAGTAGGAGGGAGAACATCCTCTGGAAGATTGTACAGCGCCTGACCATTCCTACATAGAGAGAGCCAAAAATACTTTAAACAATAGAGTTTGTTTTAGGATACAAACAGGAGCTCAATGGCTGTATACACTTGTGTGTGTTTGTTTGCATTTATGTGTGTGTTACTTACAATTGTCCAATAGGAGTTTGGTTCTGGCTCATGCCATTAGGGACCCTCACCGCTGACAGATTGTTTAACTGGAGAGACAAACACAGAGAGCAGGTAACTGAATGAGCTGCAGTGACACTCAAAGAGGTAGTCATGCTAGCAGCTCTGTAAGGCTGTAAATAGGCAAATGATGTGTATATAAAAAACTATCTCAGGCTGGTTAAAATTCAATTTTATGTCTAACTCTGAACTGCTAAAAATTGTTGATTATTTTTAAGAAAAAAGCTTTTAGATTTCAGATTATTCCGTTTTGTTTTGGGCATTGAAACGTGTTTCCCATTCAGTCACATTGCTTAATGAAAATCTGTTCAATCTTGCTGGTTTACTGATCTGATTAACCCACAGTTCAGTTGAATTATAAGGGTAACTTTAGTTTCAGTCTGGCAACTGCAACTCTGACAGTAAATATATTGATTATTTATCATAACAAATAAATGCATCTGAGCTAAACAGCTTGTTCTTCTAAATAATTCTGAAATGAGTATTTTTTCATTTGGACTTCTGAACTCGCACTGCAGGACAATATATGCGTTTGTTTAGTAATTGATATGTTTCTCCCACAGCCATGCTACTAAACTGTGTGTCTACAACAAAATATTAAAAAAATGGCTCAGAGTGTGTGTGACAAACGAGGCTCTTACTGTCTGTAGAGGAGCAGCAGGGAAACTGGTGGCTGATAGCATGTCATGTCACTCAACATAAATGCACTTAACAGCTTCACTACGCTGAACACTATTGAATTATTACTTCTGAATTATGACTAATTGGCAATTATCAAGCTCACTTATATGCAGAGCCTTACGCATAGCTGTTGTATAACTCGTTACATCAGCAACACATGGGATAACACAGTAGACTTAGATTTAAATGAAACCTTTTCTGTCCTTCTGTTGCTCTACAGCATCAACCATTAACAGTGGGGCTGCAACTAATGATCATTTCATTATTGATGTATCTGTTGAGTATTTTCTCAATTTATGGTATTAATTAACTGTATTTGAAAAGAAAGCTGGAACCACTGAATTGTGGGAGTATTGGCTGCAATAATGCAATTTAGCAATAATCAAAATACTTACTGATTAACTTTCTATCAATCAACAAATTGATTGATGGGATAATCAGTTTAGCACTAACTGATAAGTATCTTTTTGATGCAGGTATTTACCCATTCCTAGCCTTTACCTAGTATCTTACCTGTCCCTGGCTATAAGCACATGCCTGGCTGTGCAGGTGACCTGGCTCCACAACATTTTGTGTTCCTGGGTAGATGACCATAGGAGGAGCCTGTCCGACGCTCGGTCCTGGAGCAGCCATGAACACACTTGGCTGCTCAGAGCTGTGTGGAGCAGCTCCCAGGGGGATGTGCCCATCATATTCTCCGCTCAGATTTTCAACCGGTTGACAGTGGGTGACAACAGGAGAAGTAGGTGGGGATGGATATGGAAGTAGAGATGAAGGTGGAGATGGAGATGGAGCTGTGAGATTGTATTCATTTATCAAATCAAGCAGGCTCCGTCCTGGATCAGCCACTGAAGGACTTTGCAGCTCACAGCTGTGTGGAGCAGCTCCCAGGAGGATGCACCCATTGTATCGTCCGCTCAGATTATCATCTGGCTGAGGGTAGGTGATGACAGGAGAAGGAGGAGGAGATGGAGATGCAGGGTTGTGTTGGTTCAGCAAATCAACAACAACTTCCTGGAGAGTGAAAAGTATGTCTCTGTACTCCATCCTCTCCACAACATGAAATACGTCTTCATTCAGATCCATGTTGTTGGCACACAGGTTTTGTGCGCTGTCCTCTGAACTTGCTCAGAAGAGCAGCACTTGTCCGACGCTTCCTGTAATACACAATGATACAACGCTTTAGCTTTTAGACACTTTTACAGGGAGTAAAATCAGTGACAAAAGCACAAGGGGCAAAGTAGATTCTTAGTTAAAAGTTAAAATGTTAAGTTAAGACAAGAAGAAGCAGCATTTTTGTATATTATATTTGCATATTATTTTTGTATACTACTAATATATTACTAAGAGAAGCATCAAATCACATTGCAGCTCAAGGGAAAGCTCCTGTTATAAAAGTACACATACAATTTTTTTTTTCTACATTTTTGCTACTTCTACTTCACCACATGTCAGAGAAAAATACTACACATTTAACTTAACTACGTATGTCTGACAGCTAGAATTTCTACTGACTTTGCAATTTTACGCAGCTGATTCAACACATATGTTTGGAAATGATGCATTTTTAAAGCATTGGTGTTGCTTGCTGCAATAAAGCATCAACCAACATCCCAATAAAATGAGCTTCTTCACTTTTTTCAACAATTCTTTGAGTTGAGGAATACTGTTATAGACAGCTAACAGACCGGAAGAAATGAATAATATTTTAATAATGTTAGCTTCCTTTTTGGAGAGCTAAATGCATCTCAATCTTGACAACATGTGGTTTAACTTGTCACCTTTGCACATGGTGACAGAGCTAGCTATTCGAGTAAGGCTAGCTACCTACCTTACTCCTCGGTCGTTTCCGTTAGCTAACAATATTTGTCTTTGTGCAGGGTGGATATCTGAAGTTTTCTTTGCAAAAAAAGGATGTTCATGCAGTGAAGAAGAGTAGTTAAACTGGCTAAAAACTTTCTGTGGTGTGTGAGTCGAGAACGTGTTGACATTCCTATGGAGCATAAGTTAGAATATGCCATATGACATTGAATCGTGGCGTCATCAAATTTCCACGCGCGCACATCAGATCCATGGCACACACACACACACACACACATTCTTTTATATAGAGTTAAAAAGCACACTTCCAATGAAGAATATTTTCTGTTACTCCATACTGAAATTAACATTAAATACTCACATGGAATAATAACCCATAACTACCCAGTTATTGTTTAACAGTATTAAATATAGCCAAGATAAATAAATAAATGAGATGTTGAGATAACAAAATCGCATAAGCCATTAAAAGAAGAATTTAAAAAAAGAACTTAGGCCTATCAATGGGCTTTTTTGTTGTTGTTGTTGTTGTTGTTGTTATTATTATTATTATTACATTTCTATTCCTCTGTCAAGTAGAGACATTTTATTTTAGTCCATTTCACAACGGGGGTTTTTGAGTGACATTTATGTATATTATTTAGTTATTATGCTGATATTATGGACTGGAATTCAATGTCCCTTCAAGATAACTGAAGCTGGATGGTTTTAAAAAAGAATAAATATTTATTTATTTGGAGCACAGCTAAGAGATGATGCCAGGAGATTTGAACAAAAGCAGAAATCTTAAAACAGCTCATGAGAAGTTGCTCAAGGTTCAGTTTTTTTAATAATTAGAATTGTTTGGTGTTTGATTCATTTGTTTTGATAGAAGGGTAACTTATAAAGCCAAACAATATATTTTCATGAGAAAGGGAAAATTCAAAATCAATATACTGGGAAAAAGCAAACACTGACAGTACAGTTGAAGAACAAATCATTGTATTTCCGGTCTTTCTCTGCTAAATTTTTCATCTTGATAGCTGTTTCTTTAAATCCGTCAGTGACGCAACCAGGAGGACTGGGCATCCCACAATGCAACGCAATCATACGATTTACTTCTTCATCAACACATGGCCGGTGCTTGCTAATATTTTTCTTGTTTAACTTAAACCTAACGCCAATTTTAAGTGCGGTTCCATTTTCAGTCTTATACCAAATGAAAGTTAAAGTTCTCTCGAGGAACCCGGATAATTATGTCCGGGAGACCAAACTAGATATTCAGCGGGGTAAGTGAAAAACGTTGAAACCCGGATAGGCTAAAGTGGATTTGCTAGCAGCGTTGCTAGTTTTTTTTTCAGTAAACATCAGCCACACGTTATTTATATAAGGCCAGCCAAACTATGTTAGTTACAAGGCAGAACATTGGTGCTAAATAAGACATTTTCATTACATTTGGAGAAATTATCCTTTTTAAAAACGACGATATAAAAAAACTAATGGGTGGCATTTCAAATACGTGCCCGTAACAGCTAACAGCCACAACATTAAGATGTATTTAATGTCAGTGGATGGAAATTGTGAATTAGCCTAAAGCCTGTGTGTAGGTCCATCGTATGAGACATAAAACAAATAAAAAGTAAATGGAATGTGTGAATGAATTGCCACAGAGCAACATGGCCATGATAACATTTAAGTTTTATCCAGTGATAATTATTCATCTGGATTTTTTTAACTGAAGTTACTTCTGTAAAATGGGATACACATAATGCTGTGCTGATGCAGTGAACTGTGTTTTTACTCCACGTGGCTCTATTGTAATTTGGTGCTGCCACTGCTGTGAATTGTTTACATGTTTTAAAAATGAATATCATCATATGAGAGCAAAATGTCGTTGTAGCTCAATAGAGAGTAACTTAACTCCCCACTTTTGGTTTGAGTGCCTCCTCCCTGGTATGTGGAAAAAAGTCACAAAAATGGGCAGGGCTGGGAGGGTGCTAAGACAAGCCCATTCATCCAATTGTGATGCCTCTGGATCTACAGCACCCTTCTGCCACCCCCCACACAAAAAGTAGTGGGTTGGCGAGAGGGCAGTGACAGTGGGCTCGGCAGGCTCCTGCTACCAGGATCAGCCAATAACCAGTCACCAGGTTACCATCTGCAATAACCCGGTCTCAACCTTTGGAGGGAGACACTATGCATAATTATACAAAATATGTAAAAATGTAATACTTTCACTCAAATGTCAAGAGGTGGACCTGAATCAAACAACAACACTCCTAAATACTTATATATATTGTTTGTCAATTGAAAAAAGTGGTTTGGGAGTTAAGTGACTCTTTAAGTAGTGACCCCTCTCCTCTGTCAGTCCCTAGAAACTATGATCCTGCACTCCATCCATTCGAGGTATGTAGAGAATACACCCGGGCTCTGAATGCCACCAAGCTTGAGAGGGTGTTTGCCAAACCTTTCCTGAGCTCCCTTGATGGACACAGAGATGGGGTGAACTGCTTGGCCAAGCACACCAAGAGCCTCTCCACCCTGCTCTCTGGCTCCTGCGATGGAGAGGCAAGTCCAAATACATCACCTCAGCTAGTGACACTGTACAACAATGCTATAAGTGTAATGCATTCATTCTCAACATTGGTTTATTTTATCATTAGGTGAAAGTGTGGAATCTGACCAAACACGAATGTGTCCGCACGCTTCAAGCACATGAAGGTTTTGTCCGTGGAATGGTTGTCCGCCATTGTGGAACATCCTTCTTTACGGTGACTGCTGCCCTTCAACATCTGTGAAAAATTTTCAGAATTATTTATATTTTTTACGAGTTGATCTCTAATACAGCCTCTGTATTATATCTTGACATGCTGACTGTAACAGGTTGGTGACGACAAAACAATCAAGCAATGGAAAATGGAGGCGCCAGGTTACGGGGAGGAAGAGGAGCCACTCAACACTATTTTGGGAAAGGTATGATCAGTGTGGATTAGCTGTAGGATTATTATCATAGGGAAAAAAATCTGCTGTTGAGGTGATCGTGACATCAAAGAGTCAGTGAAATATCATGTTTTGATTTTTATTTTTTAACAGACAGTCTTCACTGGATTAGATCATCACCAGAAGGAGGCTGTGTTTGCAACATGTGGCCAGCAGGTGGACATCTGGGACGAGCAGAGAAGCAGCCCAATCCGCTCCTTCACTTGGGGTGTAGACAGCTTCAGTGCTGTTCGCTTCAACCCTGTGGAGGTAAGACACAATGTAGCCACAGTTCTCAGGTGGACCTCATTCTGTCAGAGTGAGGAGCATTTACCAGTTTGTCCATGTCCAAACTCCCCTCAAACTAGTTATTGTCAGACTCATTTCAGTCTGCCCCTCATTAAAGTGAATTGTTTATTTTCTTTCCACAGACTGAACTTCTTGCAAGCTGTGCCTCTGACAGAAGTATAGTACTGTATGACATGAGAGAATCAGCACCACTTAAAAAGGTAGCGTCTACCATTCATTTGGTGCTAGTGTTATCAAAAGTATTGATATATTGCTACATAAAGGTTCTGAATATTCAAAACTGTTTCAGTACTCATTTTTGTAGTATTATTTCAGCAGTTCCAGCTGCGCTTTCCTTTTTTCTCATACTAGTAATGCTTTCTAGTCAGCAGTTCTCTGCTACTAACCAAGAAAAGAAAAATGTTGTTGTTGCATTATAGCCATGTGTTATTTTTCTTTTAATAATAAAAAATGTAATTTCATGTCAATTGTGGGTGTGGAATATTGCTTTTCTTCAAGGTATTGTATTAAAGTAAGAAATTCCAGTGTTGTGACAACACTTGTTTGTATGGGAATTTATCTTTCCCTCTCCCCATTTCTTTCTCCACAGTGACACATTATTTATATCTATACATTTTCATTGTCATTTCCAGGTTATTATGACAATGAGGAGCAACACATTATGCTGGAACCCTATGGAGGCCTATTACTTCACATGTTCAAATGAAGACTACAAGTAAGTAGAGGATGTTAAAGGTTGTTACAAAGTGATTCACGTGATTATTCTGTCAATGATGGCACTAAATGAGATCTTTTGTTTACATTCTCAAGAGTAAGTACTTAAGGGATCTTACATGAACATGGTTTATTGATTGATTGATTTTCTTTATTTTTTTGTCATGCACATAAAATGCAAATCCTTGTGGGTTTCCATGATCCCAAAAGTTTCCAGTGGTAAAACATTTGGTTTCATTAAAGAAATTGCAGGTTATTTTACAGTTTGGTCTTCAACAAAATATTCTGGCTTATCTCCTGAGCTGAGCAAATATATTCTGCTACAAAATAGGTTCCTTTCCTGAAGCACAGCTCAAATTTTTCATAGTCACTCAGCCAAAAGAAATCAGTATAAATGGATGTCATTTTACTAAAAAAAAAATGTCATCAACTTTCTCATGTCCTCATAGACAGGACAGTAAAACAAAAAAAACCCCTGTAATTCTTAATATCCTCAGCAAATGTGAAGCTCTGTGCCACTGATGGATTTTTAAAGCAGATTATTGCATGGTACTGTATTTGTTTTACAGTTTTGTGTTCCACTAAAACTTATGAGTAGGGCTAATTTTGTGTCCTTGGCTCATCAGCCTCTACACATATGACATGAGGTACCTGGACCGGCCAGTCACAGTACACATGGACCATGTCTCTGCAGTGCTGGATGTTGACTATTCACCAACTGGGAAGGAGTTTGTCTCTGCCAGTTTTGACAAAACCATCCGCATCTTCCCCAAAGATGGTGGCCATAGCAGGTTAGTGTGACCCTTAACACCAGTTTAAAAAGACACCATTGTCATTTTATTGTATGTTTACGGAAATGTTTTAATTGTCTATAACTAGGTAACACTTCTGTTCCTCTGAATAAGCTACACCAGAGTAAACAGACTAAGTATTCCGTGTGTGTGTGTGTGTGTGTGTGTGTGTTATACAGCTGTAAATATCCACAGTTGTGTTCCATTTAGAGGAGCACGTGGCCCAACAGGATCACCACATGAGCAAGTTGTAATGCTACATAAACAGATGAGTTTGTTTAAGTTTGTTTGAAGAGCAAAGCAAAGGTTCTACTAATAACTTAAGTGATGGTCTCAATCAATCATGTATCCCATTCATATTTGCCAGTCCCAAGTCCCTGCTCTTTTGCATCTGGCTCACTGAAAAGGTTCACTAGGACACTTAATGAAGCTGAGCCATCGTTATTTTTTGTTAGTTGCACCTGTGCTTTTCATGCTATGACGAGTCAAAACATCTTTTCAACGTCTTTAATGACTCTTTTCCTATGAGAGCAAAAGAGGAAGTAGTGTGATATAGAACTACAAAACAGATGGATGGAAACTTTTCTGTTTCCTACTGACAGTCAACATTGGTTTCTTTTAACTATGACTGTCAGCATTTCCCAACCTTAGCTACCTGTTTATTTTTAACCTTGACCCTAATAACCCTGAAAAAGCAGGGATTTCGACTGTTGTCACGTTATTAAAATTTTGCAACAGTGATTTGTGCTGTTTAAAAAAACAACTTAATACTGATGCAGTCCTGTTGATGGGGTGTCTGACCTGAAAACACATATATGGGTCAATTTTAGAATGATACATTGTTGAAGCGCCGCATGCCTCGTCTGTCGCGTTGTGCTCAGTGCATCCATTACAACCAGCTGAAGCTGCTGCACTGCTCACGGAGGCCGCGCTTACCTGTTTAGGCAACATTCATTTTATACGTCTGGTATAGTTTTTTCTTCACTGTGTGCAGCTCCACGATCCTCCATCAGGTAAAAACTACATAGAACTGTGAGAGAAAAAAGCACAATCTGTTTAGAATTTCCAAAAATGAAAACCTCATTGTACAAGAGGAAATGCAAAGCAGTGGAACAACCTTGTGTGTGCCTGTACATTCTACATTACAATAAATTGATTAAATCAATGCATCCTGTCATTAAAACAATACAGTTCATAAATCCAGTAACAGTTGATAAAGCCTATATGCTTACAAATCTTCCGTAACCAATTGTATTATCACTCAAAACTCAATCTGCACAGTGATGCTCGCAGAAACCAAACATGGAGAAGACGTCTCCATGTGTTGGCCGCAACGCTTGATTCTGTATGAGTACATGTTTTGGTTGTTTCTCTTCCCTATTTATTTGATCTTTCTTTTTCTTTTTTATAATTCAGGGAAGTCTATCACACTAAGCGTATGCAGCATGTCATCTGCATAAAATGGTCGGCAGACAGCAAATACATCCTAAGTGGTTCTGATGAAATGAACATCCGACTGTGGAAAGCCAACGCAGCTGAGAAACTAGGAGTGGTGAGTCCTGCCTTTGCTTACTCTCTCTACCTTTACTGCTCTCGCTTATATTCTCAACATCAATTCATTTTATATTTAAAGCAATTTGCTGCTTATTGGCTACTTCTTTGTGAGCAGTAAGCTGAGGTCCGTGTACCAATCAACAGCTGTATTTTCCTCAGCTGTCAGACACACTGCATACTGTATCTGCCTCTGGTGTATTGCCTGATCTTGTTTTATGAGTTAGCTGCATTCTTCGACACAGCCGTGGCCCCGGGCCCACCTCAGCAGGCTAAGAGTGGGTGACTATGCCAGGAGCAAAGGCACTGCTGTTGCCAAAAGCCCTGATGGATGCTGACTTAGGGTAGAATCACTCTCAATAAGTACAATGTACCAATTGGCACAGTCGCTTGTGTGGCAGGGGGAAGTCCAAAAAAACTCAAAAGCTTGTGCAGTTCTGGGACAAATTACCAACAAAAGATTCAGCTAAAAGACTTTTTCCAGACTGATCTCTATTGACTTTTAATCTCTTGTTTAGTGAATATCACATGTATCGTTTTCAGATAATATAGGCTGTGTTAGCAGAAATTGTGGCCTTAATGTTAATGTTCAACTGTCAAATAAAGCTCCTGTAAAATGCTGGGAAGTGTTCCAGTGCCCCAAATCCCAGTTATGGCTGAATAATAAAGATCAGTGCCATCTCATGTGCCATCTCCAACAGCCATCTTTCATTCCTAATCGGATTCACTTTTGCTTATTCTCTTAATGCAGCTTCCAAGTGGAAAATTGGCCCGCTTTTGGCACTTGTTTTACTGTCACTGTGTAAGAGAAGATTTATTCGCAAGCTTTGCACTTAAAGAGATCAGACAAGGGCTGCTCCTATCAGCAGTTTAAATCGGCCAATCACTTAAAGCGGGCCACTCTGAACATAATGAAGCATTAACAATCAAGTTGTACTGAAGGGGTCTTTAATTATCACGAAATGCTGAATCGAGGATTTGTCTGTCAGGATCAGGACTTCTCTATCAGCTGCTGCACATCACTGATTTTTTTTCTTTTCTCCTCATAACTTTGCACTCGGTAACCTTTGACTCCAGTGTGAATTACACCTAAAACAAGTTGAATCAATTAGTTTCTATTTGTTTTCAATCAGGTAAAATGTATTTGCTCAGCTGAAGAAATCTAAATTCATCACTATCTATTTATCTAAGGTTCGAAAGCCAACTGAATCGATTTAAAAAGTCAGGATTGATTGACATTGATGTGATGTGTTACCGTTTGACCTGTCTGCTCCATTGATGACTTAAAGAGGTGCCACTCTTGAACTTTATTGAGGTATTAACGGTCTGATAAAAGAGATCATTTAGCATAATTAAAGGATAGTTCTGGATCAGAGAGGGTAATAATCTGTCTACACAAGCCACGTAGTCAAAGCAGTGCAGTTGTTTCAATCCTCCGTCAGTGCTCAGCCGCAGTACTGCGGTGTGTTCAGCCACGTGTCAGAACCCAATATCCCGTCAGTGTAGTTACATGTGTAAAACATAGGAAACAGACCTGAAGCCTAAAAAGACACTTTCGTGTGAGTGAAACTCGAGCCATTACACAGCCGATGTAGACAGCTGTATTGATTCAAGATAGGAGTGTATCTTTTTCCCGGTCGTGTGTAAGCCAGGCAAATGGAATGCAGCCGGAACGGAACGTCTCCTGTGTGGATGGGGTCCAAGAAAAGAAAAGTCAGGGCATCTTAAATGGTAGCTTTAATATTTTTCAACCTGGGCCCCCTTTCCCCTTTTTCCCAGGTTTTTGTGTCCAAGTGACTAATGGGATCAACAGTTTTTAAAATTGGTTCAGTATTGAGTGAGAGGGCTGCAGCCGACCGGCAGCCACAAAACAGGCTGCAGTGCAACCACTCGGGGCAATTATCCACCGTCAATTTACATCCACTACAAGTACTTGTTTTGCCACTCACAGGCTCAGATTGTTGTTTTAAATGTTTGGCAACATTTTGGAAAGGATCCTACAGAGGTAGACCTTTTGTTAAACATAAAGATCATTTGGGCTTTTTGCCTTTATTAGATAGAAAGAGAGAGAGAGAGAGAGAGAGAGAGAGAGAGAGAGAGAGATGATGACATGATGACATGCAGCAAAAGGCCGAGTTTGGAATTGAACCTGCGGCCGCTGCAGCGAGAAAGAAGGCTCTGTACATCGGGCGTTGGCTCTCTGGGTGCCCCATAAGAACCTTTTTGTTAAGCTAGAAACTGCCTGAAATCGCTATTACTGAAGACGGGAGACTCCAGTTTCACCCGTGTTGTGTTCATGGACCCACAAAAATTTCTTATTCCTCAGTTTTTAGAGGGGAACACAGAATGGTTTAAAAAAAGGTACACATGCACATAAGGTGAAAAAGTTAAATCCCACATCACTGCCTGCAGCCTGTCAAATCTGCTTTATCAGCAGTTAAGTGGCCTGGTCATTTCTGCTGTTTTTGGATGCAGTTTATTCATTTTTTATTTTTCATCCACATCTGAACTGCTTTTAGAACATGTTGGTTGTTGTTTTTGGTATTTTTTAACAGGAGTAGGAGTTTTTGACACCGCTGCAGTGGGCTGTGCACATCTTAGGTTTTCTCTGTCTAGCAGAGTATCAGTTGGATTACAGTTACTTATTACACCTTGCTATAGCCGAGTCAACCTTTGTATTGAAAAGATGACAAAGTATTTCAGCTGTTCCGTCTCAGCAATACCATTTCAGCAGTTTTCACACAGTCTCTCCTTTCAGCCGCTGTCTGATAGCTGTCTCTTTGTTACACTCATTCTTCAGCAGCTTTTTGTCACCATGGTGCATTGTACGAGTTACAAGAGCACCTCCAGAAGTAATGCCTTTGCTGTATTTTCAAACCCATTGAGTCCCATGTTTCTGTGATGGTCTGCTAAAGAAGTAAAGATCACATTAGCCTCTCTATCTTAGCAAAATCCATGTGAAGCATCATCCTCTGCTGTCTCATGTCCATGAACTTGAGATCATACAAATGGTGTTCAGCAAGCTGACCATGTGTGTATCCAGGGGGAACAAGTTTAGTCCAACAGGATCAGCATCTAACAGCTCTTCTCCAACAAATTGAATCTGAGACAAATCATTGCTTTTAATTAGAATAAAAGCCTTGGAGGAGGGCAGCCTGAGCCAAGAGGAGTCCGAGTAGCCGGCGGTTTTTACGAGACAGACGGAGAGGGAGGGATGTTGTTGAGCTGGTGTCTTCACTTTTTAACAGACATTGATTCCGTTTTGAATGAGCACGTTGTCAAGCTGAAGTTACTGCTTACTGTACTGGCCAACATTTTATGATGTAAGACAGCATATCCTAAGTGTCAGTAATTAACAAAACACCTGAGCTGAATGCAAATGACAGCCTGCGGTCAGCATCAAACACAAAACTCCTGATCATCTACTGGAAATGCTCATCGTCACCTCAGATAAATCTTCTCTCGCCAAGGGAACCCAAGATGTGATAGATGACATAATTCACGTTCTCGCTATAGGTCTAAATACAACATCACAAGTGAAATGCCTGTAACAAGGCCTGTGACTCATCTCCAGGGGGAGTTTAAGAAATGCAGAGTTAGCAAGGGTCGTCCTCTGTATCCAGCTCTGATCTCCAGCAGAAAGAGACTGATCTCACCAAAAAAACAGGACTTATGTTAACTTAAATCATCATCCAAAATGAAAATCTCCCTACCTGCAGTGTTTAAGACGGGCAGATTAAACTTAATTTTTAACCTGAATTTGGTATTTTCAGGCATTTTTTACAATTCAGCGGAACTTCTCCGGATTAGTTTTTATTTCATGTGGAGTTTGAGCAGTTTTATTGTTCAGCTTCCCTCATGACTGCTGCAAAAATCGATTGTAAGCTGTTTTTAGATTGTTTTGATATTATTGGGGTTGGATTTTGACATGTCGGGTAAAATAGTCTTGGCTGAGACTGCTCTGCTGTAAAACTGAACTTAACTGCAGAACAGACAGATAGACCAGACTGTCTGCATCTTCCAGCCATCTGCGGCTCTCTATATAAATATTTTTCTTCTTACTGTCCTTTTAAAATAGAATTGCACAAAGTAACACTGCTTTTCTGTCTTTTTATCAAAGCATGTGACTGATTTGGAGGAGTATCATTTGGCATGACATTAAGTACCAGCAGCCATGTTGTCTTTTAGTGATTGAAGTTTCCTAAACTCAACCAAGTAGATGACAAAATAATGTCATCTCAAGGTCTTTGTGGTGGCTGTTTTCCAATTTCCGATCACACCTTGTGAGTTTCATCAGCAGATGGAGTTGCCCAGTTGTCAAGGAAGAGGTCAAAATGAACTTTCAATTTTAGCTTTTAAGCCAACATTGATGAAAAGTAATTAAAGTGCTCAGGAAAAAATTACATTTCTACAATTCCATCATGTTGATGAAGGTCATGTCATATGATCAAAAGCTACAGAACAGCTACCAAATAACTTAGATCCGTGGTTGAAATGATTTTGTTGCCTGCTGTTTCCAGGGTCAGTGACTCAATTTTGTTTATTAGTTTACAGGATTTAAATTTTCACAGAGAACTGGGGCTGTTTGAACAAATTTTGGGAGTCAAATATATATCTAGATGTCATTAAATGAATCCTATTTGAATGCTAAAATTACTATATGATTTTCTTGTTTTTGAGTTTTTAATAAATGTGTTGGTAAAAGTTTGCTAATCCCTCCTTCTCGCCTTGGCCGAACTGTATGTGATGTAGAATGTTTTAGTCACTTCAAGTTTTCAAGCAATCTCAGGTTTAATGTGCTCACATTAACATCTGACGTTACAATATCAGGAATGGCAGAAAGTAATGCACCTTGGGAGATTACCAGTCCTCGCCATGTTAGAAGCGATGTGAGATTGAAAAATGAATTGACTGAAAAATTGGACATTTATATGAAAGTTAACAAGTCAACGTTATTCATTGTTTGCATAAGATTAGTTATTATTTGGCAAAAAAGCTATCGCCTGTTGGTAATTCTAAGTGTTTATTGGTAGTGTTGGATAGCCTCCTAGTAGACAGAATGTAAAACGACCACATGCTGATAATGGGATTTGCATTGAATAGCGGTAAGTCTGTGTATACATCGTATAGGTACATAGTCAATATTAAAATAGGCTAATTTTGAGCACTAAAAATGTGATTATGATGCGAATATTTTCAATAATAAAGAATGAAACTCAAATGGGATTGTACAGGAAGATTGGCACTTGTACTGTGAATTCCACTCTGGTCTTTCCCCTTCGGACTTCTCTCTGTATTTCTTCGCTTTTATCTGACCAACTCCTCATCCCTTGTGTCATGCAGCTGGCCCCAAGACAGAGGCAGGCCGCCAACTACAATCAGAAGCTGAAGGAGAAGTTCCAGCACCATCCGCAGATCAGACGCATCGCTCATCACCGACATCTACCCAAGAGCATCTACCACCAGACCAAGGAGCTGAGGATTATGAAAGAGGCTCGCAGAAGGAAGTATGTGTTCTTTATTTTTCCTTTTGGGATAGAAATTAAGCTTGCTAATTTATCTATAGGAATGGCATGACATCCCCTGCGTCAGTGTAGAGGTGATGGTGACTTGGGCTGCTGCCAGAGTAGTTCTGACCTATGCAGTCACACCAACCCTGATGGAAAATCTCACTGATAGGACTGCCCCCCCTATGACATGGTCCCATAGACCTTACATACTCATTTACAGCTCGTATGGTGGATTGATTGTCCCAGTTTGCCCTACCGCCCCGTGATTCATTGCTCAGTCTGAGTCTCTTTTTTTTCCTAATTACTTGCGGTATTGTGACACGTCAGACATGTGTTTGGACTGTGAATGATTTACTATCCATGCTTTATGCATTATTTTCAGGGTGCATTAGTGTAGTCAGTGACGTAGGTGTTAGGTCAACAGTCCCCCTCCTGTCCTCTGTTTGCTCATCTCTCTCTCCATCCTTTCCTGAATATTCTAACCAGCAGATTGAGTTTTTCACGGCTCTTCCTCTTTCTTTTTGTTTTCCAGGGAGAGGAATGTCCGCAAACACAGCAAGCCAGGAACTGTTCCTGTGGTGTCTGAGAAGGAGAAGCATGTTGTGACTGTGGTCAAATAGGCAGGGCCCGAGGAGAGGACAGAAGACAGACGTCGCCGTCAAGAAATGAGGTGGAGCCCAAGATCACACCCACATGGGACACGCTCAGACTGTTCTCACTTAAGAGTGGGGGATAAAATTGAGTTTTTCAGTTATGGGAGGAACAATTGAGCAGTTTTACATTGTTTCAAGTTCACGGACACAGAGTGTAAATACATACAAACACTGAATGTTGTAGAGCGTTCTCTTTCTGCCAAGAAGGCAAAAATAGAATTGTTGTGTAAAGGGAACAACTGCACAAGAAGTGCAGTTGTTCCCTTTACACAACAATTCTATTTTTCCTGTATTTGAGTGACTAACCCCACATTTTGCTTTGAGTAAGTTTGCATTTTTCATCACTGGATCCACAACAATTTGAGAAATTAAAAGCAGATTTAATCGAACCAAATTTAAAGAATGCAGCATGACTCAGTACCTGCCTGGAAAAAAATGTTCCTTGTGGTTTCATAGTTGTTGCTTTTTTTCATGAACTCTTTGACACCTGAGGAAGTTAGCTTGATTTCTTTCAAAAACATGAGAGGAGGGCATTAAAAAACTTAAGAAGGAAAGACCCAAACATTTGCAAAAATAAATTAAAAATTGAAAAACAAAGAAATAGCCTGAAAGAATTGCTTACAAAAGAATAATAATTCTGTAAAATAAATTTAAACATATATAATTATGATAATTCTAAATACAGATTTTGGACATTTTTACATTGCTTTAAAAAAATAATTTTCAACTCTGTAAATTTGTTGCAGTTTGCTCATTGCATTTTTCTCATGTTTCTGAAAGAATTCGTACCAATTAGCTCAGAGTTCAAAGGGTTAAATATCTGTGAAGACACTTTAATGCAGCACAAGAAAAGTGATGTGGCTCCAGAGTTTTAAGGGTTAATGTATTTAAAGAGATGTGCTACAGTGGATTATTAAAATTCCAGAGATTTGCGAAAAGTTTGCTGTCATCGCCTCATCTTAGCTGTATCCATGATGTTTGACAGGAAGTCTTTCTTTTGTAGTTTCTTTTTTTGTCATTTACTTTTTATTGGTTTTTAATTTTACATGTAAACAGACAAACAGTCAAACAATCAACATGAAGACCTATAAATGAGTATAGAAGTATCAGGGAAAAAGTATAAGCGTACATAGGGGGACTGGTAAATACCTCCAGTTGAGAAATCAAGAAAAAAGAAATAAAAATAAAGTAAAGAGTACTTATAAGTATTCTGATAGTACAGATTGAAATTACTTGAAATCTGGTCTTATGGTAGAGACAAATGCACACCATTTTTGCCAATTATCAATAAATGCCTCTTTTTGTGTTCTTAAATTAAAAGTGATTCTTTCCATTACAAAGATGCTGTACACTGTATCAATCCATTCATCTACACTAGGTGCCTCCCTCTTCAGCCATTTCTTCGTTATTGATTTCTTACAAGCCACCAGTAATATTCTCAATAGATATTTATCTTTGTTCCTCCAATCCAGATCCTGTAGATCCACCAAATACAACAAACTGAAACAGAAAGTTATTTTTGTTGAAAACACAGTCTCTAGAGTTTGATGTTCTTTTGTAGTTTCAATGTGATAAATCGTACAAATGGGGTTAATATTACACACATTTGGACTGCTTCTCCATGATCCTGCATCCCTGAGAGTGAGGTTCAAACCTTCCCTTACTTTCTACTGCACACCTGGGCAATCGCTCCATGAAGTGACTGTGGTATACAGAAGATCTAAAAATGGTCAGTGTTAGAAAAACCAACAAATCTTTATTTTAAAGCACACCTACACCTCAAGATCTAATTGAAAAGTGTTAAAAATCAGCGGAGGTTTTTCTCTACTTCTTTTTCCTAATATGGTGATGATTGTAAGTTGAAGTGCAGATGTTTTAACTCACTAGCAAAACTTGAGGGATTTTTGGCTTTTTCGCCTTTATTTGATAGGACAGCACAAGAGAGAAAGGGAGGAGAGAGAGAGGATGACATGCAGCAAAGAACCAGGGGTGGAATCGAACCACTGCAGCAAGGACATAGCCTTTGTACATGAGGCACCTGCTCTAACAGGTGAGCTACAGGGCACCACAAGTTTTGTCATGTTTACACTTAGTTTAAGAATATCATATTTTCTATGGGCTAGATAATATTTCTTGGAAAGCATACACTCAAAATCTGTATTTTTATGCAGCCCACACTCTTTAATGATGTGTATTTATAATAAACTTTCAGACTAGGCTTTTTCTGGGAAAACAGGTAATTTGTAATAAATTACAATCTGGATTGCTCAGAAATTAAATTTAAAACATAGTTGACTTTTGATGTTTGGCTTGTTGCAGCAGCAGCAGGTCATTGCAATGGTGCTAATTTACTTACAGTCTTAATGAGGTAAAAACTCTTATCTTCTTAGTGTTGTCCTTCAAATCCTATCAACGCTGCAGCCTGACAGAGAAAGAGCTGTCGATGTTAATGGTATGAGGATCAAGAGGATGGACTTAAAAGTCAGAGGTCAGAGCAGAAAAATGCAATATGAGGTTGGAGTCACCTCCTGTGCGTGCCAGCAGAAAGGGTTTGCAAGGAGGTTGAAATAAACAGTAATAGTTGAATGTAAGACTGAGGCATCTTGGTGTCTACAGCTGCTGAAAGTCAGTTTGATAAAGTGAAGTGCGAAACCTGGAGTCTTTTGTTTAGTTTGAGTAATATCTGTTGTTTGAAAAAGATGTGCAACTACCAATCGTTTTCGTAGTCGATTGATATGTGAAAATAATAAAAATAAATGCAAACTGCTCTTGCTTGATTAACCGATGTGGTGTTAATAATATAGTATTTTTTGAAAGACAAGCTGCAAGCTGTTAAAAATCTGTCTGAGGACCACAATTGACTCCGGGCCAGACTTGCCTAAAATGTCAGGAAATAGAAAAAAAAGTGACAATCACAAGTTCTCAGAGCCCAAAACCCCTAAGATGTTTATTTTAAATATTCAGTAGTGGAGCAGAGGTTTTAATTTTTGCAATTTTTGCTTAAAATGACTTCAAAATTTGAGTATAAAAATGATCTTATCACTAGGGACGCACAATAATAGCAGCACGTTATCGTTGTAGATAGATAATGGCTTTAAAATGAAATTGGTCAACATGCTGATTTCTGTTGATACAACGAACCGATTTTCGTTTTATTGACAAAGTGAACATGAACAAAACATCAACCCCAAGTTGATGTATTTCTCTTATTTTGCACAATGAATGAACGTTACATACATCTTAAAGTATTATATTTTATGTCTGTCTGCTGGTTGGCCATCCCGATAAGAGTATGCCTACTATGATGTAAATTCCACTACATGAGAGACTTGATGATCACTAAAATTGGGTGGATGAAAATAAATATATCAATATTTGTATTGGTTATCAGACAAATGAGTTGTGATACATCAGAAAAAAAAACAAATATCTTGCATTTTCACACTGAAGTACATCAACACAGCTGACAGGCCTTGTGTAACTGTTTGTGCTTTATTTTGGTCTATATGTCATCACATTTCCCACATCTGCTGGCATCACAGCCCGCATAACGCACATTGCTTAAAACCAGGACTGACCGGAACCACGCGCCACACCTGCAGCCACAGCCATGGTCACTGGTCATATTCTGTATTTATCTTCATGTTTCCCCTCTATCATAGAGCTCATGATCTGGTTATGAAATATGCATCATGCACTTCCTGGTACAGTGCTGCTCCAGCTGCACACAGCTGCTCCAGTCCGCGTTTTTGCGGCTGCTGTCTGCCTGCTGTCAATGAACATCCAGCGCGTCCTCTCGGCTTTATTCTTCTACGTGTTTCCATCGCTCCGCCTCTTCTTCCTATCTGGATTTTTTTCTCTCTCCTCTCTCGCTCTCTCTCTCTCTCTCTCCCCCTCCCATCTCTCTCTTTTACTCTCTCTCTCACTCTCTCTCTCTCTCTCTCCCCCCTCTCTCTCATTGCATCCATTTTTGTGCATTTAAGAAATCTCCAAGAATTACCAACCTGGAGGAAAGCGAGCTAAGCAGAGTGACAGAGGAGGGTTAAGGACTCCAAAACAAACAAGGACGGGACCGGGCATCTTTTATTCCACCATGCGAGTAAAACCTCTCTAAAGGATGGCAGCGATGGGTTAGACAGGATTTAACATGACTGCAAAATAAAAGGCAAGAGTTGTTGTTTTTGTCTATCCTCTTTTATTTTTCTACTTTTTTTCCCAATCCCTGGATGGATGGAGGCTCGTGTTTTGGAATTACCTGAAGGTTGTAGCCTACAGCCTGTGCACCCTGGCTTCTTTTAAGGGCATCTATTTGTAATCCTGAGCGTTTTCTGTTTCAGAAATGTGTGAAAAAATTTCAACCTGCAATAGAATATTGCGATTATTCTGTTTGCAGGCAGCGTTCACTCGACTGCAGCCTTATTTGATAAGCCCATTATGAGCGTTTCATAGCTGATCATTAGTATTTTGACGCTTATTTGTGCAGCACAGTGTAATATGTGCATGATACTCCTAACCAAGATGTCATGCCGCCTGTGCGCCACGGTGCCTCCAGCCAGCGACATTTGACGGCATGAGATGTAACAAAACAACAATATCGCCCCACAATGCTGCTGCTTGACGGTGCTTTTCTCGTTTTTTAGCCACTGTGTGTAAAAGATGTCTGCTCCACACGGGCCCCGGGGCGGCCCTGGCCCTGCTGCCTCAGCGGCCGGCGCCATGCCGGAGATGCCGGACCTCAGCCACCTCACCGAGGATGAGAGGAAGATCATCCTCGGTGTCATGGACCGACAGAAGAAGGAGGAGGCGAAGGAACAGTCGATGTTAAAGTAAGGGAAAAGCGGAGCTGCTGGTGCTGCTGGCGGGTGAATAACCCCGGGTGTTTGTGGGTTTGCTCGCTGTTACAGTGTGAATTTCTGTAATTGTCTCTCTGGTGAGATACTGGTGGATCATGTTGCCTCTTGACATCCAACTAGAGCTTAAATAGTCATCTAGTAGCCGGTGAGGTGAGATCAATCGTTCCCACACTTCTCGCCTCCACCTTTAAACAACACTTTATTTGAACGTATCGTTTGTATAATGCGGCACACACTCTTTCCCCTGCACTTTGTTGTAGCTGTACTATAATGGGCTGGGTTAGCAGCAACGGGCGCCATTTTCACGTAAAAAGCACGCCAAATTGCTTAACCTTTCCCCACGAACGTCACCGAGATTACACAATATGACACTGGAAAGATCATTTAAGGTGTCCTTTGTAGCAATGGCGCACGCGGGGTGTGTGTGATTTCAACGTTAAAGTCTCGGTAGATCCTGCCCCCCCTCTCCTCCTCCTCCTCCCCCCTCTTCCTCTTGTGTACAGATGTCGCTCGGAGCTGTTTCAGCACCACGGCGCTGTCCACTGTAGGGTTTGACTTTTTAAGGTGGACCGGACTGTTTCCGCCATCATCGCTTTAACCTTTGCTTTGTGAGCCATAACTCTGCTTTATGGTGGGATATTACGCTCCGTCGTCTTGCCCTGGCTATAAAAACACACTCGGTTGATGGATTGTTAATTAAAAATTTGGTTTGACCTTCCTGGGAAAGCCGGGCTAATGAACAGAGAGGGATTTGGCGGAGAATGCCTTAAATGTTCCCATCCTGTTGATTTTCTTGTACACTGTGAAGTCTGACAAGTTGATCTTACTTAAAATCATCTTGGAAACCGATTATCTTGAAAACCCTAACCCTAACCCTAACCCCTAACCCTAACCCTAATTTAGTGTTAACTTTATCTAATTTTGTGAAGTTGTTGCAACTTAAAAATGACAAGTGAAATTACCTTGTTCTTTAGTCTGACTTAACTTCATCATCACAAAGAAGATTTTGCCAATGATGAAGTTAGGAGTTCTGCAAGTTCTGTTTTGTTAACATGTTAAAAAAAATATACAAATATTATTGACTAGTTTGCATCCAGCAGAATACAGATATATTGAATATTAAATTTGGTTTAGTGAAGTTACTAAAACTTTGAAACATTGATTTAAATTAAATTTGTTGCAACAATTATGTAAATAAATCTAAAATTCTAAGTAAACTTAACAATTAGTTATAAAGTAAACAAAAATTAAGACAAATATATCGACCTACATTTTCAAGGCAATTGGTTTGCTAGATTTTAAACAAAACCAACATGTCAGATTTTACAGTGTAGTTTTCCTTCTTCAATGAACAGGATGCACATGCTAGCATGCTCACAAACCAGGTGATGTTTTTTGACCATTTGAATGCAGCACATATTTTTGGGTCCATTTTCTGAGTGAATCTATCCAAATTTCTACTAGAAATCTCTGGCAGCTTTCCTGCTGCTGCTGCTGCCTCCCAGTATGCCCAGCGACATTAGTGTGAAAGATGTGTGCTACTATCACTGGGAGCTTTTCAGAGCTGTTGTTTTTCCATCATCAGGTAAACATTTTCAGCGAGGCAGCATCCCTAATTGAGTGAAAGTTGTGCAATCCCTACCTATAGTGCTGCTGCATGATAAACATGACTCATGTACTCCAAGACATGGCTACCTCAGCCGCATGCTGTGTGAATCATCCAGGCCTTTTCCGCCTTCCCCCTTCCACTGCCCTCCCTTCCTACCCAATAGCTGAGTGTTTTTCCTGTTTCTTTTTCTCTGAGGTATAGGGGATTGTCAGTTTTAGTCACTCTTAGCCTGACAGTGATGTCAAAGCCTTGTCATGGCTGAGCATGGGCAGAAGAGGCTGTTTTTGCAAGACTGACTGACTGTCTCACCATAATGTTAGGTAACTGATTGCAGGCCACACAAGCTGAAGGCATACAAGACACCAGGAGGTCAAAGAGGCCTTCGTGTCATTTGCTTGCGTGCTAATTTGTGTGAGAATTCCAATATGGCTTCTCCTTTGCATACCGTGGTTACCTGGGGTGTTATCTTGCCAGCAGATGCTTAACAGCTGACATAAGATGTGGAGTTAATATTAAGGGCCACCATTTTGTTGTGTTTCAGAGATTCTGATTGGTCAAAATAGTGTGCAGGAGTCCTCTTGACCCCTTTTTGGCCTCATAGTAAAGCTTTCTTTCACTATTAGATACAGCGTTTACTGCGTTCTGTCTATACATACAAGGTGACTCATCATGAGTCATCCTGACAGTAAATCCCCGCTTTCTTTACCTATGAATCACACAACATATCCCAAAGCAGCGTTAACATGCTCAACGCTGGCGTACGTACAACCGCAGTGGATTAACTTGTCATTCGATGGTTGGTAGCATTTCAGTGTCGGAAACAAACACCCACACTGCATCATCCAACCCCTATAGCCTGTGCATTTTGCGCCGTCGCAGTCACGCTCCAATCCCACCGCGGCTTGGATGGCTTTTTGGGAAAGTGGCAGTTTGAACATCGAAGTGTGTAATCTAACAGAGGGAATCCTGGGAGGATGGAGGGATGGAGAAGAGAGACAGAGAGAGAGAGAGAGAGAGAGAGAGAGAGAGAGAGAGAGGAGCCTCCAGCTGCAGGGCTTGCCAACTTGCTGTCATCTCACTGGAGGTGCTACAGAGAGCGTGGATGGAAATCCAGTGCTGCTGACTTGCATGTAATTAGCTCCTCTCTCTTAGCCTGCTTGTTCTTAGCAGGCCTGTGGATGTGTGTGTCTGCATGTAGAAAATGTGCTGCACCAATGAGAATCGATATCCTAAAGTCCAGAAGGCGGTGCTTCACATATCTATATCTCATTCCTAGAATTCTGTCCTAGAAAGCTGCACCCATTTAAGTAGTATTTTTCTACTCACAAAAACATGCACAGAATCACTACAATTAAGCATGGCTCCAGGTGCTTGTGTTCCATTAAACTGAAGACGCTGGAGCTCCATGCACCAGTGAGTCTTTGAGCAGTACAGCAATGATGGTTACGGGACCCCACCCCCACCCGCCCAGACACTTTGTTTCCCACAGGCAGGCATCAGCTGCCTGTGATGGGGTGACCCACAGAACGCCCGGGGCTCCACTTCTCCTATCCTCCTGCTCCTCCAGTCCTCCTGGGCTGCTTCCTGCTTGGTGGCTAGGAGGGGGTCAGGAGGGGGTAGTAATGTTCTCCATCCTAACTATGACTTTCTCTTTCGCACATCTCCCCTCTAATGCTTTGTTATTATTTCTATTTTTCTTGCTGCATATAGTGTTACCTGTATTATTAGGACATGAGCTGATATTTGAGCACATACACAAAGATAGTAAAATTTTGACCTCATCATATTGCATATATGTATATGTATGTATATATATATATATATATATATATAGTGTCCCTGTAAATATCCGAGTTCAACATTTTCCTTGTGACAGTGCTCAACTCATGAATTGGGGGGACTGTGTCATTCGCTCAGGGACCTCCACTGACAGTGCTAATTATACTGGCTGCCTTGTAGGAGGGACTCCCACTGAGATGCAGTTATTCCAGGGTTCTGAGGTGTCTGCTGCTCTGACATTTATTTGGGCAACCCCGTTTTTATTGCACAGGGTGAAGGATATCATGAGTTCTCATTGTGTTCCCTGTAGCTGGAACATAATGCCTATCAGGAGGTTTTTTAGGCTGTTTTATCTCAGAGATGAACATTTTGTCTTAAGACTCCCATCTGACATTATTTTTTTCCGAGGGTCCCCAAATAAAAAAAAGTGACTTTGAAATTTACACTATGTATATGATATTACACCATAATATATAAAGATTAAAAGATAGTCTTAGTAATTCTGTGAATCTTTATTTGTATATTACACTTCCATGGACTTATGAGAGACAGTAATAAAAAGAATGGTCAAAATCAAAGCAGAGACTGATCTATCCTAACTTTATATCCATAATATCAAACTCCAAAATTACTATATCCTACTAGTGGGAATCTCCAGAGGCCCCACAATATGATATTATCATGATACTTAAGTCATAACATATCATTATTGTGATTTTAAATATTTTACAAAATGCTGAGTATTGCAATAATATTTAATAATATATTGCAATTTTATTACTTTTCTTCAACTGCAAATTATGTTCTCAAAGGAGAACTTTGTCAACATCTGTTTTTATGAAATTATTAGTCTGTTGATCTTATTTCAATCATTTTTATTGCAGCAAAGTGCATCTAGTGAACTGAAAAAGCAATTGATTTTATTATACTAATAGGCTACCAAAGGTTTAATTTTAGCAATATTAATCAGTTGTATAATTATTATTTTAAAAAATCAATACTTGGTGTTTGTATCAATGCAATATTGCCACGCAAAATATTGCAGTACCTGTATTCTTCAGTTCCCATGATGCAACTTCATAGAATGCCTTCAGACCTCACATGCCTTGTGAAAGCAAACACAGCATGTGTCATTTGTAAACTTTCTGTTAATTATTTAATGTCAAAGCCCTGGCTTAGATTAGCGTGATGACATAAAACAATATTTATATCAGACTTTGGAAAACTCTCACTAGAGCCAAAGAACTGATCATTCAGCTATTTTCACAGGCTTAGTAACGCTCGGTGTGTCATGTCAACTGATCTCGATGTGTGAAGTTTGTGAAACACCCCTTTAACTGGAGTCAGTTATTTCCCAGCCCTATTTTAAATGTTTCCATGTTGCTATATACACTGTCACTACACTATCATCACTGTTTACACTATCACACTACACTGTAGTAATAGTGATGAGTATCCAACTAGACAAGATATTCATTATTTAACTTGGTCACTTCATAATGAATGGAACTGCAGAGTTACTGAATTGTTTACATGACTCTTGCAGGGGTTGAGACCTAGGAATGGTATTTTTTTTGATGCCACTTTAAACTCATCCAGTTCCTTATTAACTTTAGACTTTGACGGACCAGTCCTCTATTAGTTCTCTCCGCATGATTTAGAAAAAGAATAATGTGGCTGGTTAGTATGGAGCACAGCTATGGTGAGAGGTGTATGGGGGTTGGTGTGTCTATTAGACATGAAGAGCATTGACCTAGAATTAGCTTTGATTGATCACATCCCATTTCCTTTTTCTGCTAGCCGCCCCAACCCCACCCCCAACCCCATCCCCCGCCACACATGCACACTAACGCACACTTCTTCCCCAGGTCCTGGTCATTTATCTGATAGTGCTAGAGAGCTCAGTGTACCAGCTGGGGTCAGAGTAGAGAGGCCCTGTGTCCCTGGAGGCTATAGGATCTCAGCCCCTCTGAGACAGGAGCAGTGGTAGAGTGCGCACGCACACACACACACACACACACACACACACACACACACACACACGCCAACGTTATAGAGGCTTAAGCATCAAAACTTCAGTTTTTCAGTTCAGTTTTTTGACACTCAATAGACATAACCAAGCAGAAGATTTTCTGACCTTAAATAAATACGGATACTACAACTTTGTGGACACACAGACAAACCTGGCAACCCAAAGACAACACACTGTGTCAGTTCTGCAAACAAGAGCTAGAGGCAGAGAAACACTTCGTGGTATGCTGTATCCTGGGTAAAGAAAGGAGAGGGAGATTATTTTCCAAAATTAAAGTCAGATAACTAGAATTAAAAAGCTCTCAAACTAAAAATGTCATTTGGAAATTTTCATTTCCTTTTTTTAAAGACTATTTTTTGGGCTTTTTCGCCTTTATTCAGACAGGACAGCTTAAGTGTTAAAGGGGGAGAGAAAGAGGGGATGACATGCAGCAAAGGGCCGAGGCCAGAATCAAACCCACGGCTGCTGTGGTGAGGACATAGCCTCTGCACATGGGGCGTCTGCCCTACCAACTGAGCCACCAGGCACCCCGGGAATTATCATTTTCATGCAAGCAATGTGCAAAATAAGGCCTGTAATTGACAGAGCTGTGGTTGCCTCTGTATAACGTTGTATACAGTATGTTGCAGTGTATAGCGTTGTCGTTTTTTGCAGTCTAAATGATTATACCCCTACTGTAAACCTTGTACAACCAGCTGTAGCAGTACTGTACTTGGTTATGTTCATGCCAATAAAGCAAATTTGAATTAAAAAAAAAGAGAAGAGAGAGAAGCAGAGAGAGAAAGAGAGACCTATGGTTGTGAAATGAGGCGAGGCAATGCTCAGAAGCTTCCCACTGGACAATATACAGTACACACACACACACACACACACACAATCTCTCTCTCTGCCTTCCTCTTGTTCCCTTAGCTCACTCGCCCATGCTCCCTTGCCTTCCCATGCAAAGAGCAGATTCTGTCATGAGTGTTCCAGAGACTCCCATCCCCCACCACTTTCCCCAAGGGAGAGAGGGAGAGAAAAAGTGTAAGAGTGGATGCTGTCTTGACTCCATAAAGCAGAATGCACGCCAAATGAATACATCATCATGCTAATTAAAGTAACAATGAGTTTTGGTTATGGAGGGCTGGCACGTTGTCAAGTAGTTTGGCTCAGCTGGGCAAGAAATCTGGTTAGAACACAATTACGACTGTTAAAATTCCATATAATATATGCGTTTATATATTTACACGGTGCTCATAGGCCGTGCTGTTGTGGGAGTGAAGTTGTAATACTCCAAAGTCGAGGTACTTTGGTGCTCTCCTGTCCATCTACCTTATTTTGGATCCAAGTCCTGTACTTGCGCATGCCATTTTTCTCTTCATTTGTCTCCTCCGCTTTAACCTTTATACCTCCATAGTTGGCTCAAAGTGTGGGAATGTAGACTAACTATGCCACATACTTTTTTTTTTAATATGAGAATGTTGGTGTTATTTTACTTGTTTGTTTTTCTTTTTGCCATCAAATCCGGTGAAAAGACCAAAACCAACACAGTGTTAGTCCGTCTCTCGCTACCGTCCGACTTCTCTGTCCTGTTTGTGGTTCTCAGCAGCAAAGTCATTCGTAAAAATTGGTCAGAATTAAATTGTGTTCTCTTTTTTTTTAAGCCCAGAACAAGCTGGACATCACCCACATGCAACTTGTATTTTTTTTACCAACAAACACTCCAAATTGTTAAATACAAACACTTGGTAAGTGGGCCATAAGGTCAGAAATTGATGTGCTAGGTACCCCTCATGTGTTGGTTTTGGATGTTAGGGGACAACGATTAAGTCTTTTTCAAAATACAATCACAACTAAGGTAAAAAAAACCCTCAGTTTTTAAGTTGGGTCAGGTGAAAGTTTTGAGCTTGTCTGACCCATCCCCTGCAGTAGCTGCCTGGTGTGTCAACATGTGTCACCGCCCAGGGTGTCTCATACCGCCGCTAAAAGGTCCCTCTGTGCATCACTGTCTGACGCTAATGGGCCACTGGTGTTTGGAGTGAGACAGGTTTGCTTTTACAGCTCAAGTGTTAGCAAACTGTTACAATAGCATTCATTTCAGGTTGTGTTTCTGGCCATCTGATCATTGCAAGTCTAATATCCACTCTCCATCTGTAGCTCTGGTTTTGTCCTCACTAACCACCTAGAGAAATACATTGTTGTCTTTAGCTTGTTTAACACTCAACTGTGGTCACTAGCTAGTTACTAACTTTGTCAGTGTGCCATGTAATGCTGGGTGATAGAGTACAGTGGGTCTATCAAAGGGTTTTTTTTGGGAAGAAGCTGACATCTGCTGCTAGACATGAGCTGGAAGTGAGTGGTGAGACTGAAGCAAAACAACGGCAAAGTGTGGCTTGCTGCTATAATGAAAATGTTCTGCTGCGGCATGGCGTTTATATGGATTTCAGGCAGGAAGAAATTATTGATAACTGACTAAGCTAATATGGCAACTTGTCAGGAGTCCCAGGACCCTGTTTACTGGTTGGCTGAGGGTGTTCTTTGGCTGCAATTCTCTGCCAAAAGTTCAACTATCTCCAAGCTGCAACATTAAACAGCCGCAGCTTGCTGAGCTCAGAGCAGGCGCTACAACTTCCTCGAGACACTGCATGGCAGTTTGCCGCAGGCTGCTCTTTGCTTCTTAGTGTGTTTTTCAGCGTAAAGTTGCAGGCCACAAAGCCAAAACAATGAGCAGAAAGAAGCTTAAATGCTGCGTTGAGCTGAGTAGAACTGTAGGGAGTGAAAATTCTTTGTGGATTCAACTTCACAAACAGCCTCTTTATAAACTACATTTAGCCGTTAGTTGTTCATATAAAAAATTATAGTTTTGAAACTTTAAAAAGGCTATATTTCTTAAAGCAGTCCTGACAAGTTTTTTGCAAATGTTACTCAAACAGGAGGATTTGTTGGGAACTATTTTCATCAGAGGGTTGGTACGCTAGAGAATATTTATGGCAGTAGTGCGATGCAAGTGTGATGACTAAAAATAAACAACAATGCTGATAAAAGAACATCACACCAAGTACAATAGTGTAGCTAAATGTTTTTTTCATACAGCAAGAGCTGTACGGCACAGAGGAGGTTCAATCAGGCTTCAGTTGCGCAGGCAAAACTTGTCTATAGGATTAATTCAGTCTTGGTTTTTGTTGTTTCATGAGGTTCGCTGATAATAAAAAATGTATACTTGTTCTAATTATGTGCTACGTTCTGATGAGTCCCTTACACGTTTTACACCGAGCGAGAAAGGAAAAGAGATGACACATGAGGTAGAACAGAAAAGAAGACAAGAGGGCAGGACAAGAGGAAAGAGCAGGTTAGCGTAGGAGCGAGGAGAGGAAATGAGAAGGGACGAGAGGAGAAGAGAGGACAGGAAAGGAGAAGAGGACATCAGAGAGAAAATGAGAGGAGAGACATTGACGTCTGAGATGCTATCGGGACTGGTTGCTGATATGACAGCCTCAGTACCCATTGACAGAGCAATCAGCCTGCCATCTCCCATAGCCTGCTATTCTCTGGCGTGGCACAGCACAGCATCGGGCTCTATTGTCTCTCAGGGCTTTGTTCTAAATAACATCTGCATTCGTCAGCATAGGTTTTATTCTCTTCTGGGCTCTTATCCCTCAAGCAAAGTTTGAAGGGATTTTCCTGCCCCTGGCTGCGCAGTTTGGAATGCCCTTGGCAAAACATGACAGCAGGAAAATATTTTAGAATGAGAAGTAGGTTGTGCTAACCAGCACAAGGGATGTTATATACTTTATAGTAATGTATGTAATGTATAATAACGTGTACACTGCAGCGCTGGGTGATTGCTTTTCCCTGTATGTGTTGAATAATTACTCAGCAGCGCCTCCAGCTGCTGTAATTTTTCGATAATGAACTGTATTTAAGCAGCTCATGTTGGATTGGTAATATCATAAGCAGATACCTTGTCCTCAGCTAGAAAAAGCAGTATTTGTACTCCAGCTTGCGTGTGGAAAAATGTGATCCAATGCATTAATTTGAGTAAATATTCTTAACTATATTATTGCAACGTTAGTGAATAAGGATCCTGGACTGAGTCAGAACAGAACCTAACCACAGCTTCAGTACTAAACATCTGGCCTGCTGTTACATAAGCCTCTCAGCATGCTGTGCAAGAGTAGCTTGAATGAGAGCAACACAATGCCGATATAGCTGAACAGCAGGGGCAAAAACAGAGGAAGATGAATATAAAATGCAAAAGGTATCCTCAGCCAGCTGGAGCAAAGAGAGTAGAAACGTGAAAGCAAAAGGGGGGGGGCACTTTATCACTTTTATTGCCCATCCCCCGTCCCCATCCACCCTGAGTAGAGTCAATGTAGAGGATGATATACAGCATGTGACCCTCCGAGGGAAGCCCACTGCTTCTGAGGAACATATGTGCCCGCTATAGTGGCTGGCGGCTTTGATGTGAAACATATCTCTCAAAATCTTGAAGTAGTGTGACGATGCAGCCAAGAAAAACTCAACACAACACGCAAATATGCTTTCCACTATGCACACCAATTGAGAAATAGAAAATGTTAAGGCAAAGCTTTGGGACAGGTGCTGTGTCAGTGTAGATAGTAAAGCTAGTGAGGTGTGGTGCCTTTTCTCTCCCCTGTGACATTCCCCCAGGGTTTGTTTTATGATTGTTGAACCCTGAAAGGTCAGAGGAAAAGACATCTCTCCACTCTGTACAGCAGAGGTCTCAAACTACATGGCCTGGAGGGCCCAAATTATCTTCTTCCTTTGCGGATGATGTGTGATTCAGCTAAATCAGTCACAAACCCATGACCAGGGTTTGTCAACTCTGCTGCACAACAGTAATGTCTAATTTTGTGTCTTTTGCATGTGTGTATCTGCCCATAGTGTGGCAGTTGTGCATGCATCCAGAGAATATTTAGTGAGAGGCTGAAAGCAGGAGAGAGACACCGGGATAGAGAAAGTGAGAGGAGGCTGCTGAATGGCCAGCTACTAAAGGTGGAGTGTGGCACCAGGTCATCTCATGCTGATTGCACTCAAAGAGTGAGAAACCCTCATGCTGTTAGTTGGACTATTAATAGTGGAGACATTCAGCTTTCTGCAGAGGCCGGCATGCGGCCAGGCATCTAAACAGGCGGCAAGGCCTGTGGCCATTTAGGCATCCAGGAAAGCCAGGCAGCAAGGCAAAGAAGCTTACAGGACGAACTCCAACTACCAGTATGACACAAGACCTCCACACGAGGAAAGAGTAAATTTAGTTAATCAACAGAGCTAATGAAAGAACTATTTAAGTTTTGTTCAGAATTTTTTAAAAGCTTACCATTGATTTGATAAAGAAAGAACCATCTGATAAAGTTTACGCACTTGTAAAGCAGTGTAAAGTGGCTAAGTGTCGTTTGCATGCTCACTTTTTAAGAAAGAAATAATCAAATGCATTTTACACATTTCTGCAGAACCGTTGAGACTTGATGGTCACTTAAAGATGTGGTATTTGTCCAAACTAAGCAGGCTAGTGGCACAGTAGTTTGTGAGGCTACAAAGAGACTCAGGACGGATAAGGGTAAATAACAAGCTTGCTGTTGAGTGAAAATAAAAAAAAATGCTTATAGGATTGTAATAAACACTGAGTTTGATCAAATTAATGTCATAATATTGCATCTTGGGAAATTAGATGATACATAAATAGTTATGTTTTTTAGAAAAAAAGTAGAATTACTGCCTCACGGAATAGTTCAATGCTTCCCCCAACCAGTCAAGTGGCTTCAAATATGGATGTTGTTGCAAAAAAGTTACAACTTCTGAAATGCAGCTGCTTCACACATATCTTCAGCCTGGCAGCACGGAAGATTCATACAACAGCATCAAGGTGGACGCCCAAAATTACTCTCACCAATTCAGGATCCGCCCAATTGTAAAATATTATCACAATCTCCCCCTGAGTTATGGCAATGAATGATGCCAAAACGGTGTTTTGAAAAGAAAACTATGATGTCACTGTGAGGTTGACCTACGACCTTTTAGATATAAAATATCATAATTTTATCCTATTAGACATTTATGTGAAATTTCGTCATATTTAGCAAGTGAATTCTTGAGTTATTGCCAAAATCATGTTTTGTGACGTCACAGTCTCCTCCAGTATCTGATCATTTCAATCTTGAGTCCAGGCGTACATTTGTGCCAAATTTGAGGGCATTCCTTTAAGTTGCTCAGGCGTTCACAAGAATGGGACACACATGCCTGGACTGCATATGTGTGTACGTACAGACAACACAAAAACATAATACGTCTTGTCATAGTTGTTGCCAGCACGGGGCATACGGAGAATACTTCTGAATGATAAATAACAACTTATGATTTTAGCTTTAGACAGAGCTGGACAAACATCCATTAACTGTATGTTCACAGTGGTTTTATGCTAAGCAAAGATATACATTCCCCTGTCTTCCTCGCTCTTTCATTTAGTTCTCCCTGTGGGATTCTGTGAGCTCAGTAAACGTATAGTTTCATCAAGTCCAAACTCTCTTAATTTCATAAAACTAATGTCTTTTGGCCAAAAAGTTAAACAGCAAAATCTTTTCACTTCCACAACCAGCAGGCCTTTCAGCAAGCTTACAACTAACACTGTGGCAACAGCTAAAATAACATCCCCAGCTATCAGCACATCGTGTGAATGTTGCTGCCACCAACAAAGGAGTTCTTAAAGTTTTTTTTGTTAATCCAGGACACAACTCGAGTAAAGTTTGACTCACCCTAGAATGCAAGCTTGTACATTTCATATGGGCCACCTTTATAAGAGCTATTTTAGGTAAACTAAGACCCAAAAATGCTCGTTTTCATGTTGCAGATTCGTAAAAAGAGACACAAAACAGCACAGATCCTTGTCAAGATTTTTGTCCTAGATTCTGACCCTGTAGTGAGAGTCAAATTTAATGGAAATTGTTGAGTTTGGCAACCACTTTAAATCTTATTTCAGGCCAAGGTAGGTGTAAGAACTGTTACAAACAAGAACAAAATTACAACAAACAATAAAAATGACCTGTTAATATACCTTCACCTCCAAAATGCTTCACTCTGTGTGTGAGCTGGCGTGTTTACTAGCGGTAGTTTACACAGGGCGCTCTAATCTTTCCTTCCCTGTGTGTGTTTGCGTCTGTCTGTGTTCTGCTCATTCAAGACTCAGCTGGTTGGAGCAGGTGCAGGCTGGTGACTCAAACACATGGATGCTGCCTAGCCGGTCCTTCTAACGCGCCTTTGTGTGGCCAAAAACTCGAACCATCTAGTGCTTTCTATAAACAAACGCAGCCTCCCTTGTGTTCATCCAACACGCGCGCAGACATAGTACACTCTCAATGAAACACCCACACACACACATTAGCTCCGTAGAGAGGCGAGCAGACAGAATTTATGATGCAATGATTGGTGCAGTGATCCTGTTGGAAAACTTTACATTTGTTTATGTAATCTGACTTTTTTTTTTCTAGAAAATAAATATTGTAATTATATTATATATTTTTTAATATTGCTCTATCTTCATGCCTTTTTTCTTTCTTTTTGCCCTGCACATAATTTGAATTACAACTTGTATTGCTCTCTTGTGGAATGATCATTCTCCTCCCGTCATTTTGAATTGTTTTTAGAGGGGGTTATATGTTTAGTGCATGTACAGTAGATGTTGCTGTAGGTAGATTACAGAAGCAGCCAACTGTCATAAATAGGGGAGGATAAAGAGCAGCCGTTATCATAACGTCACTAATGCAGCCGAGGCCCTTATATAAGCCTACTGTTTGAACGCTACACACAGGCACTACCATGTAACCTACACTAGGACATACTGTACAGCTATAGACCACTGCTCACACTGCCTAGGGCTGGAGGTGGCTTTGTGGGGAGCTTTAAATGCATTATTCCACAGATTCTAGTATGTGTGCATGCGTGAGTGTATTCACGGTTGCTCGGGTTTGTGTAGTCTTGCGTGTGCTACAGTATCCAGCGTGAAAATAACAGTGAAGAGGCCTGTGCTTTTTTTGTTTGTTTTTTCATCCCTGTCATCTGACACTGATCAGGAGAGAGACACACAGAGGCGATGTTGTGATCCCGGGATCGTGCTCCTCGACCGGAGTCTGATGGAGGATCTCCCACTAATCCCTTAATATCACTCGTCCCACTGAGATACTGCCGCCATCGCCATGGTGATGATGAGATGGCCTGGATGTGTAGTAGTGGAATGAGGAGGGAGGGAGGGAGGGGGTTGTTGCTCAACAGAACTGTAGAAATCCTCCTTTGTGAAACATAAATAAAATCATTTGAAGTAGTATCTCAAAGGCAGAAAACGCAGGCATTTAAAGTCACCAGGCATGAGGCGATGAGGAGGGAGGGGGTGTTGGCTGTGTTTGCTCTAGACGGCGAGTAGAAGCTGGTCGCCTTATCCTCGAGTGGGCGGCTGCTTGGATGGTTGGTTGGCTGGTTGGCTTTAAATCTGTGCGGAGAGGCGGCTAATGCAAGGGAATCCTTTGATTTGGGCTTTCGCAGCGGTCAAAGTCAAACAGATCTTTCTGCCGTCGGACAGCTGTTGAGAGACAGCGAGTTCAAGTTAATTTCAGTCGTACAGTATTGTGGTCACATCTGTTTATTTGGCTGAATGTGCCAACCTTTAAAGCCTTTGTCATATGTCTTGTATGCTGTAGCCTATGCAAAGGTGTGGACTGGAGTCACATGACGGACTTGAATCAGACTCGACCCTCAAGTTTGACAACTTGTCAAAATAAAAAAAGATTCGCAACATGACTTGGACTTTCATACCACTGACTCGTGACTCCACTTGGACTTGAGCCTTTTGGTTTGAAAATACTTAATTCTTTTTCCCCGAGTCAACATTTTAAAAAGTATGTTATCTAAACAGGGAACCACTTATCAATATATTTCCCTTAATTTCCGGATTTAACTAACATTAAGTGTCTTCATTTCTAGCAAGTCAGCAGTTAATTCATCAGATTCACACTGAACCAATCTGACAGCATCAAATCAAGTTACAGGAGAGAACCATGAAGAACTAATGTTATGTTAGCACCATCTGGAAAAAAGATACCAAAGATAATTTACTTTGCATACAAAAACTACACAGTGGTTGACAAAAGATGAATCGCATTGTGCAAAACATGCAGGTCGAAAATTATAGTCAACAACTGTCTCAACATGGGACTTACCTATTTTGACTTGGGACTTGTTACTTTGTGCCTTGACTTGGGACTTTAAAATACTTACCTTCCCCCATAGTCCACCATTTAAAAGGAATGTTATTTAAAAAGTGTGCCACAAATCAGTACATTTACCTTAATTTCCTGAATTAACTAACATTTAGGGTCCTTTTTTTCTAGCCTTGCAGCTTGACTCTGAGCTTGTCAGTCTTGCCTTGAGACTTGACTCGGAACTTATCTTTCTTGACTTGGTACTTAATTCAGGTTGTGCATAACTGGACTTGGGACTTGATATGTTTTTTGTTTGTCTTGACTTGGGACTTGACGGCAGACATACCTGTCTTGATGTGGGACTTGACTCGTTACTTAGCTTTTTTTTAACTTATGGCTTGAGTGCAAATACTTGAGACTTACTTGTGACCTGCAAAACACTGACTCGTTCCCGCCTGTCTGCCTGTGATAACTCCATGAGGGAAGGAATAGCTCAGTCCCACCATGTGTAACGTCACATGACATGTACAGCAATATTTCAGCAAAGCGCTGGGTGTAGCCTGTTTGCAGCGAGCTCATATCAGATTGCCTCTGTGTACACTGTATGCAGTTTAGTTAAGCTAATAGTGACGTGCTGCTGAGATGAATTGAGACAGGAAGGAGTAGAGCGGGCTGGGCCGACAATAGGCGAGGTATCTATTACCTCTCTATTGTTAGCCATGGACGGGCTATTATTATAGCCCAGAGTGAGACACAGACAACTGACTGCAGTTTCAGTACAGCCCACCTCCTGCTCCCAGCCAGGAACAACAACATCATGGAGGGGTTTCTGTGTGTGTTTGAAAATGATGGGGGATGAGGTTTGGATCATCATCATTTTTTTTTTTTTAATGCTTTTAGCATGTCTTATTTTTGGGGGGATTTAACCTAAGATGTTGCAGTTACAAGAAACCAGGAGAAACTAGGCTTTTGCTGACTATGAGACTGGAAATAATATGGAAATAGCGAGACTGGACAGAATTGGTGCTTGAGGAGCGGTTTGATGCTTGGCCGTGTGCAGTTTAGGCTCAGAGGAAGACATGGAGCTGCAATCAACCGTCTCTGTCTGGCTGCTGGAGCTGGAGATCGGGCTAACGCAGAGGGCGGTGACCTAGCCGCGGTGGGGTTAAGGCAGAGTTTCTAGAGTATTCCCAGTGGAGCTGTTGAGCCGTGTATGGGAGGAGTTGTGACGTTAACATGGGACAATGTCAGCTGCCAAGAAAGTGCTGATCACAGCCAGAATAAAATGTATCTGTGTCAGGATGAATAAAGTGGGCTGACAGCAGAAGCAACCAAGCATTCACATACAAAGACAGACACGTCCGTACACACACCATTACCAAAGCAAACAAGCACATATGTGCAAGAACACAAACACGGTGTATCACTGCCTCTGACTGAATGTTGCTCATATTTCCATTGTGCAATAAACGTGCATTAAAATGAATATTGTACATGTGTTTCCTGTAAGCCTCGCGCGGAAATACACTTGTGAATGTGTGGGCTGCTGGGTGATTAGCTGACTCTTTGCCACTTGGAAATCTCTCAGGAGGGGAGATATGGAGCAGCTCAATTGAATCCTGGCAGGTAATCTAAGGAAACAGATGGATTTTAGTTATATTTGGCAGCAGATTAGCCACTTCCCCGTTGCTCAGAAAATCTGCTGTTGCCAACTCTTGTTTGACAATCTGAATATTAGTCCTTGGTCAGGAGGTCTGGCTTGCACGCTGTTAGATTGCCTATTCTGATGAGTGTGCCCCGCGGATTCAATCCTATCTGTGCTTTCTAAGGCCCAGCTGTGGTAGCTGGCCAACCCCTCCACACCGAGGCGCTTGCCCTCGTGCCGTCCCTCCTGCCCTGCCTATCGCACGGTGCCAGCGCCCCGTGCCAGAGGAAGTTATCAGCACTCTATCCCCTGCCCCTAATCCTCTCCTGAGGTGGAGAGAAAGTGTTAAGTAGCACGTCTTGTGGCATTTATTAGAGAGGTAGAATGAACAGGTGTCTCAAGACCTAATCGTCTGTCTTTAAACGAGCTGCTATTTTTAGCTCCTCTTCCTGGAGATTTTCGGGGGAATGTACAGTAGAGGAGGTACAATGGGGGATTTCTGTTTTATGTTTCCTGCAGGGATGACGCTGACGCGGTCATACACTGTGTATGTTGATTTTCCTCATGTGGCTGAGAACAGTAACACATTTTTAACCCTTTGAGACCCGGATTGAGCTTTCTTTTTGTGATGCGTTTGGACACTGTTAAAGCTTTGAAATCTGAGAAAACTGGTTTGATTTCTTTTGAAAACATGGAAAGAAGGCAATGAGCAGCTTGGTAAGAAAATGGTAAAAGGAGACAAGAAAAATAATTAAAAATAAGAATAATTTTAACAATAATACAATAGCAAGAGACAGAGAGAGAATATCATTAGGAAACTATCAAAAACTCAGAAAAAAATGTCCAGAAAACTATTTTTATAATTTTATGTTGAGGTCATTTTGTTTCCTTAGGAAATTCTCTCATAACTTTTATTATTTCGTTGCTAGTTTTTGGCTCATTTCTTGTAAAGTTGCTCATTGTCCCGTTTTATGTTCTTGAAAGGAATCAGGACAGTTGGCTCAGGTTTGAAAGGGTTAAGAAGGAGGTTCTGCTAGATTTTACAATGATTATATTTTTCTGCTTTATTTAATGTTGTTCCCACATTTTGGACACTTTTGGACACAAGCTCATACAGTATGGCCATTCTCTCACATTTGACACACTGCATTAGATTTATTTTATCTTGTGGGTGGAATATCTTTTCAGTAAGATATAAAATGCAGTTATCCTTCAAAAAGAATCCAAGGCACACTGTAAGATTTGTGCAAATTTAAAATGCCTTTACTTTACATGACAGTGTGTATTTAAAATGTCCAGTGTGTTGCAGTCTTCATCAGGATCATTGTCAGCAGAGGCATACACACCTATATTGTGTGTGATAGGCTGATGTGCAGAGCAGGAAAATGGTTTTGTCAATGTGCAATGTGCGAGCCGTAAGGAAAGTAGAAAAACCCAAACAAAAGACAGAATGGACCTGGACATGTAGAGACAAAAAAAGAGAGAAAATATAATACGAAGTGTTGAAGGATGACAGCAGCAGTAAACAAAAATATAATTTATTTACATAGTGCTTCTGGCCTTCCCAAAATCATACCAACACAGTATAGTATGGTGTATTGTAGTAATTTATAGTATAGTATAGTATAGTAATATATCGTATGAATTTTTTCATTTTGTATAGTATAGTTTCATACCGTATGGCATAGTATCATATTGATAGTATAGTATAGTATAGTATAGTAATGAATCATGTCGTGTTGTGTCATACTGCATTGTATTGTATTGGATCAAACAGGATAGTAGATATTACACAAATACATATTTGTGTGATACAGAATTATAAAAATTGTACATCTTTACTACAATACTACACAAACACTCATCTCACATCTTTCTATTTTCTTCAATAAAAATAGTTTGTTTGTTTTTTTTATTTGGTTTTATACCTTATCTGGTCTCTGTATGCTTAAACACCTACCAATAGTCTAGTGCTATTAGTTATTGTAATAAAAAATATTTATCATTTTGTGTTGCACAATTTATAACTGGGCCTGTTGTTGCTTAAAAAGGCATTAGGAATAGAAATGATAGGCATATAAATGCCTTGTCATACATAACACATTCTTGCAACTAATTTAAGAAAAACTTTTTCTGTTTTAAGATTTTAGCATTAGATTTTTCTTTTTTTTGAACCACAAAGTAACCAGATCATTTCTTGATCAAGTAACCCAAAAGTAGGTTACTAAAGTGTGGCCTATTAAAATGACACCGTTGCAGGTGGCATTAAAAAAATCTTCCCACCACAAGAGCAGAATTTAGCCACCTCCTCCAGTGAGAGATTTCCCTGTAGCTCACTTGCCTGTGGATGATTTCAGATGGACATTAACCTCATCCCCTGGCAGCACTGACAGGCTGGGATAGTGTTAATGATGTATGTAGTTGGTATTTACCCACTGAGCCAGATTACTCCCTTATGATCTAATTGTCACTCAGTGTGGAGTGGATTCAAAGGGCCTGCAGGGTCACTGCTTAGCCATGAGATCCACTATCACAGATTTGTTTTACTTCAATGTTGATGCCAAGATGAGGTTGCATCTCACTAAACAATAAAGCATTATGGGATGTTGATATCCTACTCTCAAATAATTTGAGGAGACAGTTGTGGCATTTTATTGTATCATCTCTCTCTGCAAGAAAGTTCAGAGGCTAAGGAATCCTGAATGTAGCTTTAGTGAAACAGCGGAGAAACACCTCAATCACAAACTAACCAGGTTCTGTAGAGGCCTATATTCACGTTTCAAGGGATATTTAGCTGTTGAGTTGGAAGCCATGTTTGGGCTTGTTTCTGCCTGCTCCTCAGTGAAAAGTCACACTTTCCCTGAGGAGAGTGCTGCTACTGTACATGTACCCACATCCCCACTGTTCTTTGCTGTTCCACCAACATCTGGCTGACTTTTGAGAGAGGAATAGAAAGCTCCTGAGCAGCTGCAGTTTGCTCAAAGTTGGGATTAGATGGATAGAGAGAGAGAGACCTTAGAGGGACTGGCTGGGCATGCCCGGCACACTTTGGGCAGGGGAGGTGGTGTAACTGGAAAGTAATTATGCTTTGTGCGGCATGTGCTGAAGCTCAGTGCTGTGTGACAGGGAATACTGTGTGTGTGTCTGCTGTTAGTGCCTGAAATGAACAGAAGTCGACTGTTATTGTTGATGGAGAGCCAGCAAACTGATGGAAGTGCTTATTCAAGTCATTTTTGACAATGATTAGATAATGAAACAGCAGGTTACTAAAGGAAAATGTACTGTTCCATAGCTGTTACCTGCATTATTTCCTGGTTGTGGCACTGAAAATACCTTTTTATGCTAATAGTTTAAAGATATTTTTTGGCCTTTATCTTTATTATAAAAGGACAGCTTAAGCGTGAAAGGGGGCGAGAGAGAGGGGGGGATGACATGTAGCAAAGGGTTGCAGGTTGGTGCCAAACCAGCAGCCACTGCGGCGAGGACACAGCCTCTGCACATGACATGCCCACTCCACCAGGTGAGCCACTGGGCACCCCTGAGAGTAATAATTTTAAACATAAGCCTTTCAATTTTGCTACTTAAAGGTTTTATACGTGACATTTAGCACTTAATATATACTTTTCTATGTAAATATATGGTGGAGTAAAGGCGTAAATAATTTACTAATTAGCAGAGATGTATAATCCACATAATCATGTCAGTAGAGCTAACAGGTGCTTCAGCTCAGCATTTTCATATCGCTTGTGAAACCTGTAAAGGATGATTTTTTGGCACTTTGGTGCCAGTGCATTAAGCATCATCGACGTGTTATCAACTCACAAAATGGACATGGTGAAGCAAACAATTAACAGTTTACACATCAAGCAGACACAGAGAAACTTAAGCATTTATCTGGAGTCCTGTATGTGCGCACCTGATGAATGTTTGTCCTATACGCACTCTCCTTTTCGCTCTGTTTTGCTTCCCACCAACGCCTGAGCGGAATATCTGATTCTTTAGCAGCTAAATGCTCCACTATGTTCACCAGCTAGTGGCTAACTGTCTGTCTGTTTGGTGCTGGACAGGAAGTGCACAGTGGTGGGGTTCAGGAGAGCTTTTTCATTGCTGAAAACATCTGGCCTACAAGTGTTGATGAGAGCAGTGAGCCTAAACCAAACCAGTAAAGGGCTGTTTCTGTTTTATGGAGTATTTCTTTAGATGCACAATAACATTTATGTTTACTGAAGCTTCTGTAGTTTGTCAGTTGATTTGACAATCAGTGCCCAAATGTGTTAACTACAGTATGAATGAATGATGGTGTTGTCTGTGCCAGCAGGCCTTAGCTTGGCATCTAAGTTGTATTAAGATGCACATTAACTGTTGCTGGACCTGCTGTGGTACATGTTAGATGTTAAAAAAAATGTAATAAAATAGAGGTCCGCACACCGGGGAGCTCCCCTGAAAGGATTTTATTCTGCGAAAACAAGTGACGTTTCGAGCCAAAACACTCGTCCTCAGACTTACGCGGACCTCTATTTTTTCACATTTTGGTTTATCTTGGATCCAGCACCCACTATGGGATGTGCATGTCTTTTTTTGAATCTCTTTACATGTTACATGTTGCCAACCTTGTTCTGATTTTTAATGATGTAATGATTCAGATGATTGTATCTGTGTTCACACTAACTGTGGCAACAGAGTGGTTTTTGGTGAAAGAGAGACGGCAAAATTACAGTGTAGAGGTGATTTCCTTTCCTCTCCTCTCGTTCCGTCCCCTCTGCTTATTAGCAACGATATCTTCAGAGGGCTCAGATTAATTAAATCTCTGGGATCTTACTAAAATGTTCAGGTCCTCGTGACAGCCCGCTGTGTAATTTTCCTGCTGTCTTTACAGAAGGAGCTGCATCAATCCAACTCTCAGAAGGATCTCACTCCCATCTGAGTTGAACCAAATCCTCAACAAGAGAGTTGCAGACTTGTTTGCTTTTACACGGAGACCATGTATTTTGGCATCACAGCATGCACATTTTGCTTTGCCTTCCCTGGAGAGACAGAATTATTGCCATCTTCTGAGTCAGTTCTTAAAGGGGCAACGCTCGCTCTAACTTCATGTAGATGTTTGATTTTGCTGATCATCTTTGGTGTTTAGCAGTGTGGCTGCGTTGTTTTAAAGGTACAGTCCAGAACATGAACAGAAATGACGTCCTCCCATTTCCTGCTAAAGATGTTAGTGCTTGTCTGTAGTGTTCTTTCCACATCTCCTACATCAGTGGTTCCCAAATGGTGGGTCATGATCCAAAAGTGGGTCGCCGGTTCATTCTGACTTGTGATATGTGAGTGTGTCAAGTATGAAAAAACACACTTTATTTTGAAGACCTCATTTATCATGTCAACCTGTTTTTTTTCCAGTACAGCAACTACTTTATTGTCCTGTTTTTGGTATTTCGTGGCCTATTAACATGTTCTGCCTTTGCAGTGTTTTTATGCCACCAGTCTTGAAGCAATATTATGCACTTTTTTGGTTGCACTGCTATGTATTTACAGAATTTTAAGTGATTGTGCTTTATTCTCGCAATGTGTTTTATTGCACAGTGTTGTAAGCTCATGTGTTAATATTTAGTGTAATGAAATTGAATATGTGGTAATTTATTTTATGTGTGGACTTTAAATTAAGGACTAAGGAGAAATCTTGTTCAATCCTCTTCCTTGTCTGGTGCAATGTTTAGCAGGTTGATATATTCCATAAAAGGGTACCATATTTTCTTGAATAATTTAATCAAGCTCATGAGAGAAAATCTCAGTTTTTTATTATAAGTTTTATATTATCTTTGTTATATTTTATATTATGAACATCCTTAATCCAACCATCATGTGTAGGAGCAAAATTGTGCTTCCATTTTAGTAAAACGAGATATCTGGCGGGTGAGGTTGTAAAAGCCAGGGCTCGGTGGATCAGGTGGAACTCCAAAAATGACAGATAAAGCTTTAGAGGCAGATATTGCTTGAAAATTGAACGATTAATCGATTACCAAAATAGTTGCTGCTTTAATTCTCTGCCAGTTAACTAAAAGATTAACTGGCTGTTTGCCTTTAGGACCCACAGTACTGCTGAGCATCCTGCCAGCTGGTTAATTGCATTAATGATGACTCCAATGCGATCCAGCAGGGTTTTAGATGACAAAAATAACAAAAGCACTATGTTTTAACTCACTCTTCTCTCTTCCTCTAGCTTTTGCTATTTTCTGTTATGTCCATTTCAAAAGAGAAATTTAGCCGAAATGGCATAAAAACATACACATTCCTTCATAGAGCTCCAGAAATCAGCTGTAGTTCTTAGAAGTTCATGCAACACGTGTCCACTAGAGAGCAGTGTAACATCAGTCATCATCAGACCGGATGCTTCTCCATGCAAAGCCAGTGAAGCAGAGAAGGTGGAAACCCAAATACAGAACAAAAATAACAACAGACTAAAAATACCAGCAGCATGTGGCTTACTGAGACTTAAAATTGTCACTCTGAGACAGAAAAAAGAGAGAATTATACATCCAGACATGTGGATGCACTACACAAAGCTTTTCCTAAACCTGTAGTGTGTGTTTGTCATTTTGTGTGTGCTGCGTTGTTGATGTGTAACAGAGTGCAGGTTAAAGAGATGGAAAACAGAGACTGTATCTGCCCGGCAGGCCTCCTCAGCAGCCGGGAGACTGAGTACGTCATTTGTGACATTTTACACTCACTCATTTTACTGCCCCATGTCAAATAATACACCACGCACTCACACTCACATATGCACGCATATGAGTACAGTACACACATGGATATGGGTACACACAGGCGGATCGTCACACAAACACACACACACTTTGTCCGGCAGCCGTCCAGGCAGGCAGCAGGCAGCAGGCTCGATCAGATAAATATGAGGCTTGTAATGCGACCACAGAGACGGGGCTGATGGGATCAATAAAGAACGGCGCTGCAGGTCATCGGGAGAACACAGCGAGAGGATAAATATGGACTGGCTCATCGGAAAACAGAGCAGCGAGACTGATGGGTACACAGGACTATATCTTCTCTCGTGTGTTCTCTCACCCATCTGACACAGATCAGACAGACAGATTCCTCACTCTGGTGTGCTCTACCTCTAGCTGAAGTCGACTGTAGGGAGGCTTCACTGCTGATGCTCTGCATGTGACAATGGTTTGAGACTTAAGGAGTTTAATGGCATGTACACACTGATTAGTCTGAAGTATTTAAACTTGATGGAGTATTGCTTTACAGTAGATTTTGTGAAGGAAGCATGAAGCACCTGTTAGTTGTAGTAGGCACGGTAATGCTGTGTAAAGGTGTGTTTTTAGTGGAGAGTTTACATAAAGCATGGATTTGAGAGGCTTTTTAGTTCTAGCAACGTAAAGTTTTGGGAGAAAAATTGAGTGCTCTTAGTTTAACCCTTTAAACCTGGATCCACATCACTTTTTTAGGCAGTGTTTGGATGTCTTCAGAACAAATCAGTTTGCTTTCTTTAAAGAAAACATGGGGGAAAAGCAGTGAGCCATATGGTATATACATTATATATATATATATATATATATATAAAGAATTATTATTATTATTGTAAGCTTTTAGCTTTGTAGGGTTTTTTTTATTCAACTTTTCTTATGTTTCTTTTTTCCCTAACTTTTAGGTAGTACTTTTCACGTTTTCTTTTTTAAAATTACTTTATAAGTCGCTCATTGCCTCCTTCCCATGTTTGTGAAAGAAACATCTTATTTGCAGGAGTGACATCACTTCTTGTGCTACTTTCAGACACTTTTCACAAGTATTTAAACCCTTGAGCCCTGAGCAAATGGTTTGATTTATGTCAAAACATGGGGAAAAAAGGCATGAGCAACTTGGGAAGAAATGTTTCATAAATTGGAAAAATTTTGTAGATTTAGAAAATTATTTACAAAACAAACTGAGGAAAACTATATTTATAATTAGCATAATTTTCTATTTAAGTTAATGATATTTAAGCACTTTTTTCAAAGTTTTTTTTTGCTTTTTTAGCTCTCTCTCTTTGTTTTGTTATGGTTCTTTTTTGACTAATTTTCTGATATATTTCTTGTACATTTTTACAAATTTTTAAGTTATTTCTTTTTCATTGCCCATTACTTTCTTCCCATGTTTTTCAAAGAAGTCAAGCTAATTGCTCATGTTTCAAAGGGTTTATTTGCTGCTTCTCTGTGTTTTTATCACTGTACTTTGAATATATTTGGGTTTTTGGACTGTTACCTGGCACTATGCGGAGAGAACCTTGGGTTCTTGGAATTGTGATGTGCATTTTTTTTACTATTTTCTTAACACTGAGCAACAATACTGTTAGTATGGATGGACAAATTTCTCATTCAGAAAAATTCCAATTACAATCCACATTTTTTTCACACAGTTAAACAAAGCTTACTATGAACTTAATTTAAGCGATGATAATGAGGTGTGTGAAGTTCTGACACGTGCACTCTGCTTATAATGACGTCTGCTCTTTAACCAGGAGAGCGCGGCTGAACTGACAGCTTCAGTGTTAGAAGGTGTACAGATATTAGACAGTCATGTGGTGGTGGTAACTGTGTGTGGTGTGTGTGTGTGTGTGTGTGTGTGTGTGTGTGTGTGTGTGTGTGTGTGTGTGTGTGTGTAAAACTGAGTGCTGGTTTTGCTGACTGTATATGATGGCTGTAACTCCCACTCTCCCAGCCTATGAGGTCATTAGAGGAAGTTTAATAGATACTGTTGTGAGAAATAGTCCAGCGCTTTGTTATTTTTTGGCCTATGAGTTAGTCTGTTTATTAAGTTGTGGGTTTTTTTTTGCACAGGTTTTAAGATATCCACCTCTGTTATTTCTGCTGCTCTGCCGATACAATGGAGAAGAATTGAATTTTGCTTGTGGTACTCACAGGATAAAAAATCATGTCCAACAGTAGAGAGAAAGTTTCCATATAGGTGCAATTTCATCTACAGAAAGTAGTTCCAGTAAAATATAATCATTGTAAAGAATGAAATCTGTGGATTTTCCAGAGTAACCAGGACATTGCTTGTTTTTTTCTGTTAAAATATTTATAGGCCTATGCAATTTTCAGTGCTTAGATCACCAAAAAAGTCAGAAAGTGACAAAATGTGTCTTTTTGATATAATTCAGGTAAACAGATCCTTTAATCATACATGGATGTTAAAGGGACAGCTCACCCCAAAAATCACAAAATCATTTTTTTTATCTCTCACCTGTAGTGCTGTTTATCAATGTAGATTGTTTTGGTGTGAGTTGCCAAGTGTCGGAGATATTGGCTGCATAGATGTCTGCCTTCTATCCATTATAACTACTTATGGATCTACATGACACTTGGCCTGTGGTTTTCAAAGCGGGAGTGGTTCAGTGGAGTAAATAGTGTCTGCATGATACTGCTCACAACAATGTCTGTGGATTATCTTGAGTAACCAGGTGATGATTTCTGTAAAGAGACACTGCTGTTGAGTTTTTCAAATGTATTTGTTTTGGCGCTTTGAGCACCACAAGCAGAGTGTCTTCTAGTTCCATTATATTGGAGAGAAGGCATACATTTCAATGACTGATGTCTCCAACACTCTGCAACTCACAACAAAACAATCTAGATTGATAAATAGCACTACGGAGAAGAGAAAAAAAATGTATTGTTGATATATGCAAACTTCCCCTTGAATGGCTATACTATCTACTACTATATTAACCATTTGTCGCTCAGCTTTACACAGAATGAGCTCCTGCTTCCATCTTCACCTTCTGATGCAGCTCAACACTCAAATGTCACTCAGCTGGACTGCTCAGCTTGCTGGTGACTCTGAACTTTGCACAGATGTGTGGCTATATTTCTGGGAACTGGTGTGCTCATGGTGTGGACGGCCAACATTAATTATGAATTTCTCTTAGAAAAGCTCCTTATGCTGAATGAACACTTTGCAGTAGTGTGGTGGATTGGCACTTTGGATCCACCCTGGTGCCATAAAAAAATGGTACAATGCTCGTACATACAGTACGAGAGAGGGTGTTACTCACATGAAGCAGTCATGTTTTATTTTAAGTTGGTCTAAATCACTTATTTTCTTTACATCATCTTTAAATGTTCTTTTTTTGTGGTGTTTACCTCATTGTCGTCACTGTATGCTCATTTTCATCAAAGCATCATCTATAATATCCTGAATATTATTCATATTATAGTTGAAGTATAAAATTTATGTCATGCTCATCTTCAGTGATATCAGTTGTGTCAGTGTTTTGTGTCTTTTAGATTGTTTTCCTCATCTCTTTGTGTTCTGTATGCACTGAGCTGTGCACACCTTTTTTTTTTTTTTATGTTTTAGGATCAAAGAAGAACCAAAGCCTCAGCCAGCACAGTAAGTAAACTGCATTACCCAGAGTGCTCTAGGCTTTGACACTTCTTCCTGTCAGTTGGTGCTGTGTGCTTCATGTGGCTTTTCTCCTCTCTGTCTGGGAGGAAAATGAAAGAAATGTCACTAATGTCATGGAAAGCAGCTGCGGTAGCACAATGATCGCGCAGCGGCATTTTTTATTTTCATAAGCTTTTGAATGCATTGACCAGACTGTTGAATTCTGTGCTGGACACTAAACAGCCGACTTCCATGACATCAGTGATGACAGCTTTTCCTTTCTACCGGCTTTGTTATAGCCAGGCCCTCAAACCCTTTCCCCTTGTCCCTGGTCTCCTACTGGCTGCCCATTCTCATCCAGTGTGTCATCTGCACTCTGATTGGCTTGTGTAGCCTCGTAATTCAATTGTGGGCTAGATGCACCTGCCCTGCTCTACTGTACTGTAGCTGCATTTTGACTGAATCCACCTGTAGGGCTAACCAGACTGATAACCTGACCCCCACTGCACCACCAGGCTGGAATAAATGACACTCCTGTTACCCTCAGCTGAGCGTTTGATGCAGCTCTCATTTCCATTGGCTGTAGAGCTTTCCCGCTTCTTCTCTCCTCCCCTCTACTGTAAATCTGTCTGTATCATCTTTCTTTCTTCTTCTGTCTCTCTCTCTGTATTTCTGACCACTGTGTCTGGTTGTCAATGTTCCACTAATCGCTGCTCTGCCCATGTCCCGGCCTTCTCCTCTCTCTCTGCGCTGGTTGTAGTGAATGTCCCTGCTACTGTTCACTTCTTAGAATCTGACCCGCTTCCTAAAAACACCCCTTTTCAGGACAGATTGTTTTCTCCCATGATGACTCATTGCGATGTTCCAGTCACACTTTGCTTATTTGAACAGGTGGTTTCCCTTTAGTGGGATCACTGAGCTGGTAAATAACGTCCTTCAGCCCCAGCAAAAGTCCCAAAATGACAAGGAGCCAGAGCCAGACGCGTAAGTAATAGTACAGATTCCCTTCTGATCTCCTCCCAGCGGGCGCAAACATACAGTGGTGACCCCAGCAGCTGGACGCACAGTATGTTTGACCCTGGTGGATATTAGACTGTGTTTGTTGAGGCATACAAGCAGAGTGTGGTGTTGTGGGAGTGGAGTAACATGATGGATTCTACTTTTATAAAAGACAAAATGGCAACGCTTTGCGAGTTGGTATTCGTACTAATACACTAAACTAAAGAAAAAAAATGCAATAAATATCATAATATATGTTTGGATGTTGATTAACCCCAATGCTCTTCATTTAATGCAATGAAAATGTGGCGCAAAATAAAATTCTTTACATACCGTAATGTACCACGCTGAGCAATACTTCTTTAATTTTCATATCATTTGATCTGTGATTAAAATGTATTGCTTTTTGGCTAATGTTAAATAGGCTTATATAATGATAATAATAATAATTTGTTACAGTTCATAATGTATTTCTAGTCAATATACCTGTAATGCAGATTCATTTAATGATGACAAAGAGTAACATGGAGTTACAAGCACTTATTGCCTCCGTGAGTCTCACAGCTGCTAGTGTGGCCCAAATAACCACATGACCACCTAGGCCAGACTTAACTAATGCCTTACGGTTAGAGTTAGGAAGTTCAAAATGTATTCTTAAATGTTGTTCCATGAGATTTATCGACATATTTAGCTTCTCTCAGCGCTCAGAGTTTTATTTATTGCCATCCAATCTAATAAATTAACTTATTCACCACTGCAGTTAACTCCTAGGAAGAATAGAGAACCAAAAACACTGTGGACCTGAGTTACCTGGCTGCACAAAGATGTTGCATGAGAGTGGCCTGTAGGGTTAAACCTGTCTAATGTGTCCAGTCCAAAAAAAAAAGCAGTCAATGGCACCTGCTGACAACTGACATACAAAGGCTTGTAACTTATGGTTTGTAAATTTAGTTATATAATTCATTCATCAGTGTTTCTGCTAGAGGGTTGTAGCCAACCAAGTCACCAGAATAAATGCTGAGTATATGTTCTCATGTGGTGGATATGTTGAAACTTAACTTTACTTTTCCTTATGTTTCAGCAACTCTGTGGTTAATTTGTTGTTAGGTTTGGGAACAAAAAACACTTGATTATGGAAGATCATGTTTTGGCTAAAAATACCCAGTTTTAGTGGCACAATCCTGGCTTGAAATAAAGCGATGTTTGTCAAAAACAACCCCTTTTTGTGTCACTAACCTAAATAAACACATCGATTTCCCGGTAAAACACGACCAGTTTCTTGGCACTGTCCTGGTAAAAAAACACAGTAATGTCTTGGTAAAAAAACACCACATTTTGGGGCACCAACTGCAGTGGAGACACAGTAAAAAAAACATGCAGATTGTGTGGCTAAAAGCCGCTGGAAACGCAGTGATGACTTTCTGAAAAACAACCGGTTTTAATTGTTTGTCTTGAAAAATGGTTTGCAGCTTGGCAGGTATTTCACCTAAGTGTCACACCTCCCACATTCCCCTCCACCTCAAGATGACAGCTCAAATACTATTTACCTTTAGAAACGCTGATATGATAGATTACTGATAGATTATGATAGACTGATTATCTGTGGTTTGCAGAAAAGTATATTGCCAACATTTCTGTCTCCGACTCATCTGTGAGGCTGTAGCTTATACAGCCATGTGGTAATACAGAGTGAATTTGTCAGTTTGTTAGACAATTTTGAGCAAAAGAGCTGTATTTGCGACATTGTGCTCTAGATTTTTTCCCACCATTTTATATGAGTGTACATATTCTGTAAAATGTATGCATTGCATCCAAGATCCCAATATCACTGTGAACTATTTGGTATTTATCATCTAGGGAACAGTGAATGAGTAAACAGGGGAGTGAGTTAACAGCAGATATTGTGACTTTTTAAGTAGGAATAATGCAGGTGTAAATAATTATTGGTGGTGGCTCTGTCCATTAAGTGTCGCTGTAAGCCAGACATGAGTTAGCAATGCCAGTACCAGGGCTGTGCAACATGCACACCTGAATGTGATTTCATCATTTTCTTGATTAATTACACCTGTGCTTTTCCTGCTTTATCAAATGAAAAAAGCTAGTCAAAAGAAGGTGAGGGGTCGCTAAAGGCCACAGTAGCTTTTGGAGGACACGTGCTGGAGTAAACAGATAGTAGCAAGTTCAAGTAAGTTTCAATTTACCAAAATGTTTTAATGACTATATATATATATATATATATATATATATATATATATATATATATGTAATGTAAAAAGACTTGCTTCCATACGAAGCCCACAGAAAACTATTATTGAACTCTGCAGCACAATGGAGGAAAAAAAATCTGAGATCTCTCTGGCAGATAACAGCAGCCACACAAAGCTAGCAGCTAGCTTGGAGCAACTAGCAAGCTAAAAACTCCTATTTTTCTCCAACGTTTGTGGAGACCAAACCAGAGCAGAACGGAGGATGAATATTAAACTTTCTTAAACTGTCAGGTGGCCAGAAACTCGACTCTAAATGCTGTAAATGGTAATGTTGTTCTGTGTTTGTTAGCTTGATTTGTCAGCTAACTAGTTAGCCACAAAAATTTGTCATAGCTTTGGGTTGAATGCTTGTTGCGAAGCTATTTCCAGCCAAGTGGCTACAATATTAAGGCATCATTACCTTTAAGAAGTAGAAAACTTTGTTATATTTGATTTGATGGCTTAATACAGAAACAATTTTTTTTTGGACAAAAAAACGCCAGATAAACCTTCTGTACTCTGGCACACCATGGCAGCTACACAAAGGTAACAAGTACATTGGTTTGCTCGGCTAGCTTGGAGCAGCTAGCAAGCTAAAACTGATGTTTTTGTCATAAGTTTGTGGAGACCATAGAACTATAGAAACTATAGAAAGGAAGACGAGTAGGCCTACTAGCTTTGTTAATTTGTCAGGTGGCCAGATGCATGTCCCCAAATACTAAAAAAATGGTAATGTTGTTTTGTGTGTGATACCTATGTACAGTATATGAGTTTGTTAGCTAATTTGTTAGCCATAACAGTTTGTCAGGGCTGTTGGTTTGTGAGCTTGCTGTGTTGTTCTTTCATTGCAAGTCATTTTTGTGTTAACATTAATGTTAAATGGAGAGCTATAACACTATGTTAAATATAACATTACTCAAAACAGAAGCACAGCTTGAAGGTCATTAGTTCAAGTTGTTTTAGATTGTAGGACTTGAAAGAAGGTGCTAATTTCCCTTTTATTGTATGCTATTAATATACACAAATATATGCTGGTTGATACACTGTCACGTCTATGCTTTTAGTTCCAATATGATGTATTACGGATGATAGAGGAGCTATAATTCAGCTCAGACAGTTTGTGGCAGAGGTAGAGTCCAGGAGCTTGCAGGGAGCTTGTAGTTCACCCGCGCTGTTGGGTCTGTCATATGTCCAAGACAGAGGCTCAGGTTACCGGCTGTGTGTAGCTGCCTGGTGCGGCCCAGAGGTAAGAGAGCTCTGATACACTAGCATGGGATGGGACAATGAGCAGCATATGATTACTCGTCAGCAGTGTCACCTACATTTGACCGTGTTTGACCGAATAAGCAAACCCTCTGGAGTGGGCACTGTGTACCATTTGCCTGCTGCCACTTTAGGTCTACTCTTATTCCATATTTATTCTTTGTTTTCTCTGTCATGCCTTAATGGGTTACCGTGCATTTCAATATTCTGCACACTGCATCACATGCAAGCCCTCTTGTATTTATTTATTGTTTACTCTCTAATTAAAGGGCTCTCCTTGATATCTGTCTCAGTGCATCTTAAAACCAACTTATTTGCAACAGACTGCAGTCAAACTAGTGAAATTCTTACCTGTGAAAGTGGCTTTATAAAAATGTTTTTTACAACCTTTATTTAGACCCCAAGAAGTGAGTGAGGCGTAGAAGAAGTGACCTGATACAGAGGAAGGGAGAGGTAATCATTGGTTATCTTTAACAGCTCTTCTCAGTGACCATGTCTGTCAATAGAGCAGTCGCCCTTAGTCCATGTAGTGGCCCGGGATTGAGCTCATGTCTCTGTAAACGTTTGCGTGTGAGAGGAGATTAAGTGAGAATAAAACACAATTGTTTGAAGTCTTATTTCCTTGATCCTCGGAGACAGTGGCTTTACCTCTTGTATCAGTCTTCATCACTCTGTTATCAGGCCCTCTGTCAGTAAATGAGATTTGGTGGGATCTGTTAAACAAGGCTACATACTAATCTCTGCTTGGTAAACACACAAAGGCTGTGACACAATTAGCCCTTTAATCCCTCAGTGGGTACAACGGGGGGCATGGCATTGGCACTTGATCTAATGTTTAGATGGCACAGAGACTCGCTCTCACACGCAGATAGTCTTCAGGTGGTGCCTGGCTGTTACGTTTGGGCTCTAAAGGTCTGGTTGTGGGTAAAGGAAGCACGTTTATCTCAAATGCAGAGCTGTATGTGGTAAAAGGATAGCGTTGCTCAATAATTCACAAGTGCTAATGAATGTTGCAGGGGATATGTGGGGCGAAACCAATTCTAATCGCCATATTATGAAGTCAGCCCAGTGTTTAGTTTCCAAGGAGACGCTCAATTGACATGTGTCATACAAAATGCATGCGAAGAGTCCATGCAGTTTTTTTTTCAGTAGCCTCTCAGAACCTGTTAGGAGTTAAGAATCTACTGTGTAAGATGAGGTATAATGTATCAGTAGGAGGCCATCTATAGGGCACAAACAGTAGCACAATAGACACTGCACTGACAAATGCTTAGTGGATAGCCTCTACTGTGTGTGACAGTAATGATTTCTGGTAAGTAAAAAAATATTGAAGTAATAATTGTGCATATTGGTAATATAATTATCCAATAGTGTGGCTCTAGGGTGTTCTCTGTCTCACCTTACGACTGTCCTGATATAGAAACACAGGTGCAAATGATTCATTAAACTCAGGGGAACCTGAGAAAGTGGAATTAAGTGATGTTCTTAAACTTGCAAAGCAAATTTGATACCCCACCCTCCCCCTGTTTTGGGAGGGGTGCGGTATCAAAGGAGGAGCTCTGCTTTGAAGCTTCTGAGGTCATGGTGTCTGCTTTTCCTTTCAAAATCCCACACATTGCACATGCCTGAAGTCGTATCAGTTAATCAGTAGATAGTTGGAGCTTGTGTGAGTGTGATTTTCACAACAGGACCAAACACATGAATCAGACTGGTGACAATAGACAAAAGACTATAACAAAAAACATAAGTATACTATATTTTTATACCAATAACACAAACATTATTTATCTACATTATTTATCTTTGTGTGAAGGATAGTTGTTTCACTAAATATTTAAAGTGAAACACAGCAATTTTTGGATAGAATTGGGTTATATACTGTGTCCTTAGGTCAGTGTTTTCCTAAAATTGTTTAAATGAGAGGTGTAGCCCATCAAGGGATTGACCTTGCAAACTCTGTGGTATTGACTTGTCACAATAACGGCGTTTTGTGGATGGTATGTTGTCCCAGAAATAATTGCGATAAAAAGTATAATCTTAAGACCATTTTATACCACTGATATAATGATAATATAATAGAATAATGAAGCAAGCACACCCTTTCAAATAGCAATGAACTTTTTATCCTTGAGAATATTTAGACATTGGAATTGGCGTGTGAAAACTATTTAATATCCTAAATAAATAAAACATAAATAACTGTGTACATGTTGAGACCCGCCCACCGTGAGACACAGAAAGCAGATGAAGCTCAGGTGCTGTGAGGAGAAAATGCTTAGTTGCTGCATCTAGGTCTTACAGTGGGCTATTAAGGTTTGGGAAACCCGGCTTTTTATTCTGGCATCATGTTGGCTAAAATGTTAGTGTCATTTGCATGCAAACAAACATGTATTTCAACACCAGGGCAATAATGTACAATATATGGACATGACCACGACCATTTTTGATGACCTGAATAATTTAAAATCATAATTATTGTAACAGGCTTATTTTGCTATGAAGCATTGGCTTTTGCTGTATACTTGTGCCTGTACAAATCAGCATACAGTAAATAAATGAGTCAAACACAAACCCTCTTTTTTCTAGTTCACTAAACCCTATCTCCCTTTTCCTAACCTCTGTCTTACTTACATTTACTTACAGGAAGTTGCACCAGCAGTTTGAGTCGTATAAGGACCAGGTCAAGAAGATGGGGGAGGAGTCTAAACAGACTCAGGACCAGAAGAGTGAAGCCCCAACCTGCGGGATATGCCACAAAACCAAGTTTGCCGATGGCTGTGGCCACCTCTGTTCATATTGCCAAACGAAATTCTGTGCTCGGTGCGGAGGACGAGTGTCTCTGCGGTCAAATAAGGTAACACTGGCTTGCATGCCCCGTACTCTTCATTTATAAGGACGTACACACACACATGCAGATGTCCCACCCTCAGGCAAATTTTTCCCTACGCTACTATTTGAAATCCAAGGTTATGAAACATTGCAGTGAAATCATAATCTGGGAATTGAGCCAACAGTGTCTCTAATGGCAACTAATGTTTTTCAGATTATCAGCATCTACTCCAGTCAGTAACTCTCTGCATGTGTTTATTTCTAATTCTGATCACTGTTATGTGTTGATTCACGGCTACACATTTCTTATTCATATTTACTGTAGCTTACAGTTGTTCTATTTCACCACTGGAGGGAACTGTTCCTCCTTCTCTCTCCTCATAAAGGAACCTTGTGGATGCTTTAGTAGAATGTGGCACTCCAGTGCCTAACTAACCTCTGTAAAATCCTCCCCACAGACTAAGCCAAAGCTTTAAGTATTAGACCGCTTAAATTTGAATCATGAGCTTGAGTGTTTTTATGCGATGCTATCCAATCCTTTGCTGTTGGAGTATGACAGTGCCACCAGGACCGACTAATGCCACTCACAATCTCTCTCTCCCTATCTTTCCTGCTCCCACCCCCCACCCCTCTGTCTCCCTCTTTCTTTCTTTCTGCTGCATTCCTGCTCTCATGGAATTGCAACAGGAGGACAAAGTGGTTAGCAAATCCTTTTCTGCGTTTCTTGGGACTGTGTCTGAACACAAACATTGTTCATGAAATGCTGTGATATATATATACACATACAGCAGCCACCAATGACATGAAACAAACAAGACAAGTATGGTTTAGTTTTTGTCTGTGCGTCTACCAAGTTATACTGATATAAACAGTGACTAAATAGCATTAACTCATCAGGAAAAAAATACTGTGTTCAAAAGGGTAAAAATGTTTTTGATATTGTGCCTCTCAAAAAGAGATACAAAGAGTGTTAAATGATAAAATACGGCTAGGATTTGAATTGAAAGGGATAAATCTTAAAGTCTCAAGAAAGAAAACAAGGAGCCCTCCATCGATTTTAAACATGAAGTCAAATTTACCCATCAGAAGAGTTCTACTCAGACTGTGAAAACAGTTGTATAATATCTTCTGTGGCTCTATAATGAGATAACAAAGTTTTAAAAAACAACCCTGATGATGCCATCCACGTTATATACTGTAGATTGAGCTTGAGACATTTTAAACAACTTTTTAACAGAAAACCTGTTATTGCTGGGTTGAATGACGTTGGTGTTTACTATTATGTATGACTATACAATGAAAGACACCATTGTGTTGCATTATTGAAATTGTATTGTCTAGCATTTTTTGAGTTACCGCTCTACTGCACAGATTTTAATCTTTTCTTTGTATTACTTTTTTAAGGTTTCTTGTTGCTCTGGGTGCAGTACTAAATCATTGGATTACTGCTTAAATCATACTTTAGATATTCAAACTAGACCCTTCTCTTCACATGTAGTAAGTGGTAATGTAACTGTAGAGCTAATTTGGATCCCATTGCTAATTAAAATTGCTTTGTAATAATACTTACTCCAACAAGAAGTTGAAGGAGGTAGCTTGTCTAGCCACTCTATTGATAGGAAGGATCAATATAAAATTCCACACTGAACCAAACTATCCTCAGTCAATGTTAACATATAGTCATACATATGATGTAAAGAGCAGTATAGATCATAAAAGGAAATGAAATATATATAATATAATAAAAACATATATAATGACTGATTGCAGTATTGAATATCCTTGGGAATGAGCTACATCTGTAGTTCTGTATTTGTTTAGTTAGTTGCACAAAGACAGCCAGATGAACACTTCACAATGGGCATATCATTGTCCTTGCACATGTTCAATGTAATTATCGCATAGCTGTCTTATCGCTAACCAATTTGTGTTGAATTGTTGACAGTAACAGTTACAAACAGTAACTAAACAGTCTATGAGCCACATTGCAGGAAGGTACATACCAGCAGCTTTGATCCAAACAATAGTGCAGCAGAACACTGGGAGAGACCTCTGCCCCGCTGCTCCCTCCAGTGCCAAGACCCCAGTTGTACAGGCGGCCATTGTTCACTGGTAGATAATAGTTGGGAGATCGGTTACCTTGTTGTACAGATGGTGTTGAGTAATAACAGTGGCAGCAGGCTGGCGATGGACAGTCAGGGCATTGGCAGAGAGGCCCTGGAATGTGCCAGTGAGGCAATGCCAGCTATTTACCTGGTGGTGCCCCGGCCTCCTGGCATTCAAGGTCAATTCTCCATAAACACCATAGAGGCTGATGCTAACATTGTGTTGCTTATGAAATGTATTCACTTTGAAATCTAATGACACAAGAGTTGTCCATACTGAGATAAAGCTGCAAACCCCAAAGGAAGATGCTACAGTAAACATTTGATCTCAGTCAGAGGAGTCACTCTATTATCTCTGTGCTTGACAGTACTGCCATATTTCAAATATTTTTACAGATATGCCTCCAGAATGTGTTGAAATCCAAGAAATTGCTTATACATAGACTTGTCTTCAGCAGGGGAGCAGAGTAAGCGTTTATGGCAAGAGAGAGAAGTTCTGATGACAGCGTCAGTCAGAGAAACAGGGAGCCAGTATGGAAATGAGCAGGAGAGCTGGCGAGGGTGTTAGGGTGTAAGCAGAGGTGGGTTAGTTCACTTAGTCATCCTGTCACATACACAGTAGGTTCTCTATTTATTTGGTAATAGAGTCCACCGGCTGACAGGGGCTATCAGGGGCCAACAGGGTAAGCAGGGGCCAGTGAAGGCAGGGTTTGTCTTTTAGCTGATACCAGATGAAGAAGTCAATTTAGATAGATTTATTGACGATTGATTACTTCAGTAATCCTAGCAGGAAACTAAAGCGTTACAGCAGTTTAGAGCAAAAAAGACAAAGATAATGAGCAATAAAAAAATACAATACTTATCAACAATTACTTTATAAAGTGGAAGAAATTTTACTTTACAATGTATACAAGTTTGAGATGGACATAGTGCAAGTGCTGCAAAATGAAATGCAAGTTGTGGATAATATAATTAAAAGAGGCTGAGAAATGTGTGAGTCCAGGTTGAGAGTGTTTGTATTAGTCTTAGTCTGCTTCACCTCCCGAACCCCTGTCCTGACACAGAGGTCGGCTGCTTGTACAGGGAGATGGCAGCTGGCAGGGGGGGCCTTCTGTAGTGATCTGTGTCAACGCGTTAAGAGAATGTCAGGAGGAGACGTCATTGAGCTGAGGTGCAAGTTAACCATAAACATCTGTGAGAAGTTTACAATTAACCTGATGTCAGCAGGTGACTTGGGTTGGTTTGCTGTGTTCATTTACACTCAGTGATTTTGCAGATCATTATCTTTTGAATGTAATTTTAGATTAAACCATATTTTAAATGTTTATCTGGGCATTTTGACAAAGAGTAGAACTTTGAAGATATAGATGGTAGTATTGCAGACATGGGTAGGTGGTCATTGGGCTGTGAATGTTGTTTTATGCTTGCTGCACATTATTAGCTAATGCAAAGAACTGGACAGGGCATTAATTATGACTAAGGTTTGTGATACAGTATACACATCAGCCCAGCAGGACTGTTGTGATATTTAGTGCTGAATGTTTTGTGTGTCCATGCTTGTAGTCGCAAGCTTTGATTACTCTGCCAGGAGCAACGAGCCACATTTTGATATACCCAAACCAGCTTGTCTAAAAGCTTGTGTGTCAGTGAAAGAGGTGGCAGTGGTGAAATCTGCCCTTTTTCCATCCGTCTACTCTTTCCCTCTCTCACAGATGGTGACAGCAGTGGCGAGAGAGATCTTGTTCTGCGAAGCGCCATTGAATATTTACAAGTCTCTATGTCTGCTAGGGAAGCAGAGCTATGCTACACTAGAATATGATATAGCGATACTGAGAGTTAAACAGCTGGTAAAGAAACGTAGGCGTTGACCCAACTTAAGACTTAGAACTCTGCTCAATAATGCAGCTGAATTTATGAGTCCTTTGATACAATGAATCACTATGCCTTTCACAAAAAGCTGAATAATAGATATAAAAGTACTGATGGAATATCTGCATTGATAACAATCACTGCTCATTGATTGTACTAGGTAGCATAGCCTCTACAGCAGATGCTCGAAGAACAAAGTACAGAGTGACGTTTTGGGGGTGAAAATATAAAATGCCTTTGATACAGATAAACTGTGTGCCAGTGTTGTGAAGTCGTCGGAATCCCTGCTTGTAGCAGAGGAGCTCCCCACCATTTCCTCTGATGTGGCTTCAAAAGGGCCTGAGGAATCAACAGTCTCCGGGGAGGAAGTCATTTGTGATTAAAGCAACTCTTGAAGACGTTACATGTGCTTCTTGGCCCCTCAACATTTCTGCTGTGAAATAGAAGGGGGAGTACTACAGTACTTTAAAAGACCTTTAGTGAATAACATATTGTAGTAAATTCAAAGGATCTGTGAGTCTCTACACAACACCAAAGAAATCATTCTCATCATTAGAAGATACCATATGGACTGTCTTTGTTCCATATGCTGTAACCTGTTGGACAATGTTTTCCAAATTTTCACTTTATTATTGGTTTTCAGAATATAAATCCATAATTTTTAAAAATGTATTGAACACATCTTAACCCTTACAAACTAGTGAAGTAGCAATGTTAACAAAAGAGCTACAAGCTGCATGTAATGTTACAACATCTATGCGACATTAAAGATAGTGTTTACAGCTAAATCCCCATCATGTTATGTGTTAAAAAGTGATGGAAAGTCACTGAAGAAATGTATTTGTTGTGGTGCACATCATTTGCTTCCGTAGAGCTTGAAAACATATGGCCAAGTATACATTTTCTCAGTTGTACTGGAGATATGTATATTTGCAGAAAGATGCACAACTCTGCATTTTCCAAACTGGCTGCACAAGGAATTTTTAAAGGCTGCTAACGTTATCTATATTACTCCTGAATCTAGACAAAATGCTGCATTTGTGAAAGATGATGGGGATGAGTTAACTTGTAAATGCTTTCTGCTTTTCAGATGATAATGTGGGAGCTTGATTTGGTTTGTACCAAATAAAAACATTTCTGATAAATCCCTTAATTGATATGACCGTTGTATGGCTCCCTGCTCAGCAAGTTACAATAAATAAAAAATAAAATAAAATTTTTATCTAAAAAAACACCTTAAATTTTCTAACATGTAAATACTTAAAGTCTTGTTAAGTGGCACAAACAAGACATTATGCTGGAGCACGTGAATACAACATAGTCCCTGACACGTTCACGTTTTTTTTTACCTGGCCCCATGACTTCATTGCTCTGCTGTTGTCTGAAAATATGAAGAGAGATGCAAAACGATGCCGATGACAACAGCTGTGTTGTGATTTTATTAAAGCCCAAGATGTGTTCACAGCACAAAGCGAGTCTAAAATGACAAAGTGTGCTTGTTGCCGCTCTCACAGGGAAAGCAGTGACAGTCAGTTTCCTGCGTAACGTTTTTCTGTCTGTCTATTGGACTGTGGGGGCAGAGCTGGGACGCGCCGCATATGTAATGAGCTCTCATCAACTCCGGCAGGGCACAGATGAACTAATACAGCAGCGGTGGGAAACATAACGTGATTTGACGCGTTATTGCTTGGCTCACATGTTTTCCTTCCGTAGACCCACTGACATTGAGTCAGGGATTGTTTGCACGGTTTGATGGATCCAGTGTAACGATTCGAGATTGGAATCCGTTATTATTTTAAATGAAATGGCATTTTTGGATGCTGTTATTGCTTAGTTGATAGAAACCGAAAGGAAGACTGCGTTGGTTTCATTCGATCGGATGTAGTCAGTTGAGTCCCCGGTGTAACCTTCACGGTGTTTCCAGCAGTCGCTGTCCGGCAGGCAGCCTGTTGTGTGGACTTGGAGCTGTCCGCGGTGCTGAAGGTCGGCTGTTTCTTCATATGCAGGAACGGCGGACAGTCGTCACCACATTATAAGGACTTAGACACGGCGATCTTACTGCACAGGCACAGTGTTTTCCCTCAGCGGCACCATGGGTAAGCTGTGTGAGCATGAGGCTGCGACTGCATCGCGTTTTTCACCGGTCATTTTGTTTATCAAAAATGTGACCGTTTCAGCACTCTGGGGGAAGATGTGCTGCTTTTTTCCTTTCAGAAAACCTGTCCACAAACGATTTCAGTCGCGTACGCCCTTTTGAAAATAGACCATATCTGTCAATGTCATGTTTCCTTTGCAGTATTTGGCGACTATTTAAACATTAGCATATTGTATGCGTTGTTTCAGTGACCGCGCATCATGTCTGTTCAAATTTTGCATCATGTCGATGTAGGTCTGAAAGGGGCTGAAGGGGATGTGGGTCTGACAGACATGAGACATTTCTATGGTAAACCGCTGTATTTCTACAGCATTTTCCCTCCTCTTTCTCATGTCTCTGAACTTCAAACAAGGAACATAAATATTCATCATGTCTATTATTATTACTGGCGCACACTAAAATTAGAAGCTCATTAAAATGTAATTCACCACGTGCAGTCAGTGTTGGAGCATGTGAATGTAGGCGCTCCCATTTCATTCTCATTGGCGGCCAAATGAATCACACCAAAACGCCTTTAAACTTTTTAATCTGGAGAACTGCCCCCAAAGTCAACAGGAAAAACAACTTAAACAAAAAAAAAAAAAAAAAAAGATAATTTATTTATTGGATTTAATTGTACAGTATGCATCCATAATGTCACATAACTTTACAGGAAAAAATCTAGACAGGACCATGCCATTTATATGATGTTATCCTGCTCCTAAAAATAAGAAGTAAGATATATGGGCATAATAATCATTGGCCTACATACTGTATGCATTCTAATGTCAGAGCAACCTGTCACACTGGTGGAGCCCCTAGCTGTGGCAATAATTTGCTCTGGAGTGCATTAAATAGTTTTCTTACCTATGCTCTTAAGCTGGACTCAGTCCAGACTGGGATGGTCTGAGGAACACTCCACTCCCCGAACAATGCGTCTTTAATGAGTGGATCAGTTCAGGTGGAAGGAGAGGAACACCAAAGCAATATGATACCTATGACAGTTCATTTACTGCCACATCAATACTGTAGCATGTGCCATTTCGAATCTTTGCCTCAGTTCTTTTTGAAGATTATTTGTTCCTGCTGTGTCTGCCTTTATTAGTTAGTTGACAGGAAACTGAGAGAGACAGTTCAATGAGGTGCCGTTTCCAGATGCAATCAAAACAGGGTGTTCATACTAACACTGTATGCATTTTAGACAACTGGCCGGCAAGGATGCTCAGGTAATTTCTTTTAACTCTCTGATGAAACAAATTTGGGAGCAATGGCAATCACTAGGACCCTATAAGACTCTCTAAATTTTAAACAGCCTCCTGTGAAATCAAGAGAATTATCTTAGCAATCTTATTACATATACTGCTATGAATGAATGAATGAAAAATGAATGACAGCAAAAATGTCATTGATTTGATTTTACATTGGAGCTGGCTTTCTATCAGAGCACACTGTGTTATGCCTGCAAGGATACTGCTGATTCACTCTGGACCCTCTGTTAAGTAATGCTGTAGTGCAGTTTAATGGCCACAAGAGAGAGCTCAGTGCTCTCTGTCTTACTGCAAATCTATCTGTTTGTGTGTATGTGTGTGTGTTTGTCTGTATGTATGACTCCCCCACGAAAATTTTGAATGGAGCATGCAAAAAGGGAACATGCAAAGTACACTGCTGAAGGGTACATATTATTTTCTATATAGTTATGTGTAGCATATATATTATATAGGGTAGATCTAGTCACCTGAAAAGAAGATTTTTTTCAAAATCTAAACCAAAACATCTTTATGAGACAAGCTATCATATCATTGTGAAATAGATCAATATTTACCGTCAAAGATAGCCTGTCTGTCAGTGGCATCATTGGCTGGTGGTTTTTTTTTTTTGTTTTTTTTTTGCCATTCTCACTCTTCTAAGCAGACACACATTGTGTGGAAGATTATATTTGCTGGTATCACTGAAAACACCCTCATTCTGAAGAGAAAGTATTAGAAAGGAAATTATTTATTGATCCCATGGCACTGGGTGTTTTTTTCCCTTAATTCAGTGCCTCAGTAAACAGCCTACAGCGCATTTAATAGAGTATATATCTTCCTGGTGTTTGTGACGTGTGGTAGTGCAAGGTTTTTAGCTTTCTATTTTTAGCTGCAGGTTCAATGACTATGAAATGTGCAAACACAGGGAGAAAGGGCCCTGCCCATGGGCCGCAGCCCCCAACCCCCTTCCTGCACTCAGCCGTGAAGAGTTAAGCCGAAGGGAAGTGTGTGTGCGTATCTGGAGAGTCTTGGGCAGAATGGATGCAGTGAAAGTGAACATACCTCTGGCTGTTACAGCTACTTGACCAGCGTGTGTGTGCCATTGTGCATATATGCATCTGTTGTGGAGTCTTTTTGTGGTCTATTAGGGAATGAGGGGTATTGCAGTTCCCTGTCAGTGTGGACTGAGCTCACACTGTCTTTGGCCTGCTTCCCTAGATGGACTGCTAGCAGCCTCATGCTGTGTGATGTCTCTGCCAGTGTGAATAAAGACAGAAAAAAATGTGTTATGAATGAAACAACATGTTTCTGTTACTGCCACATATCTGGTGAGGTTTTTCTTTGATTATGGTTATTAATAAGGTCTGAGACATTGGAGAATTTTTTAGACATTTAGAATAGCATGACGGTGGTGCCCTGGTAGCTCACAAGGTGGTGTGGTGGCCCATGTACTAGAGTCACTGCAGTGACCATGGTTCGGTTCTGCGGCTCTTTGCTGCATGTTGTCCGGTTTCTCTCTCCTCCCTTTACTGTCTGTCTTCAGCTGTTCTAACAAATACAGATAAAAAAGCCTAAAACCTAATCTTAGTAAAATGAATAGCACAATGCTAAAGACCGTTTCAACCTAAATGTTGAATTAATTTTGCATCCTTAGCTTAGGCTGCTTTTCCTACTATGAAAAAGCCTTATCTCTCATTTTCCACATGCTTCTCTATCAGTTTATAAAACCCTTTAACCTCTTGGGCCCTTGTAGCTCTTTCATATCCCTTTGGATTATCTTAAAATGCACTGTCATCAAGCTCAAAACCAGGCTGTTTTTTATTTTGCAGTTCGTGTAATGTTTTGGACATATGAGGATTCAGCCCATTAGTGACATTTCCCTTACTTTTTCTCTTCCTGCCTAATACACTATATAAACATCCATTTTCATTCTGACTCTGTTCCAAAAGTGCAAATCAAATCCAAGTATTGATGTCTGAGGCTCAGCGTGCTCAACATTTACTGGACCTGTGCACTTTTTTTTTCTTTTGAATACTAATATGCTATTAGATACTCACTGATGAGATAAAGGAGCTTGACATGTGCAGTCCAAGGACTTAGAATGTGGTTAATTATTATTGGCAGACCAGAGAGGTGCAGGCAACTAACTCTATGTTAATTGCAGTTTGGAGGGGTAAATATGTAGGTCATAGGCTGCAGATTTCTGTGAAGGAACTGGACCGTTTGAGAAGGCAGATTTTAGTAATTGACCACAGGTGATATTTGAAGCTTAAACTCTGCAGTGCATGCTGCGTTTCAACATTTCATTATAAGGATACAGAATGTCTAAAGATAGCATTCATCCAACTGAAAGGGTTCATGCGAAAGTAAAAAATCGGGGGTCATCGATCAGATTGTGGAAACTATTAACAGAATGGATGAGGTTAAGATTGATCATTTAATAATTGCATAATAGGGGAATCTTTTGTGAAATGAAGAATCACTAAGTAGATTTTTTTTTCACATGAGTTGGGAAGTGAATTCAGATTTTAAGTGGGTTCCACACCCCACCACTTTCTGTATAACACTTTGGCATGCGCCCTGTGCTTTCATTATTTCCATTAGATGTATTAATATATGTGTTTAAGGTCAGTTAGCCTTGCCTTTTTTTAAAAAAAAAATGTTTTAGCAACTCTGTCTGTATGATGTTTCCACTCTTTGCCACATTGTTGAATGCAGCTTTGATATAAGGACTTTGCTACCAGGCATTCTTGTCTAATTGTGTTGTAACTGCTACACTATGGATAGAAAATATGGCAATCTAAACCACTTTTCAAATCGGTCCATCTTGGATGACTATATTAATAACCTGTATGATCTGATAGGATGTTAGCTATGACTTTCTCTGCCTGAGATGGGGTACATGCAACCCCTGGGGCCTGTGTTATCTCAAAAAATGTGTCAATAGACCCCTAGTGTAAACTACTGGAGGTGCTGAATCCCCCTAGCAGAACCTGCTGTACCTGAAACACAAATCCAACAGAAGGCAAGTAGTGTCTGTTTCTTATTGCCCTCCCCATGTGATAATTTTAATCTGAGATAAACTCCTCAGACTTATTTTCATTTAATAGGTATAATGTCAAGTAAAATACAGATTGTGTGCAAGCTCAAACATGTACTGTAATTATGTACATGTATGTGACTTCCAGGTGCAGGAAGTGGGGTGTGGCTGATTAGCAGAAAACCTGGCCATGGTGGCTCCCGGGTCTTAGCCGATGACTCATGGTTCACTGCAGAGCTCTCACCATGACCCTAGTTAAAGAGGCAGTCATGGCCTCACTGGCTGCACTCCTCTGGGACACATAAAGCACAATTTGTAGCCTCCCTGTTTCCATTGTGTGTCAGCACAGTTATAGCCCATCTGTAACATTGATAGCTGGCCATAAATGCCTCATGTGTCAATATCACATAGGCCTTTCACATGCTGCCTGCAGAGTGACTGTTAAGCTTGTTTGCACTAAATTTGAAATTTTGAATCATTATTGCTAGTTAGCTTTAAGATGGGAACGACAGTCACATGTGACAGTACGAAGTAAGGCAGGCTTCTGTTTATGTGTCTTGGTTATTTTTTTTCTGTTTCCATGCTCAAATGCAGAGAAAGCACAGAAGTCACTATCCTGCTTGTTTCAATGATGTTGCATGTTTGAAAACGAAATCCTGGACATTCCAACAGTTCTGATCCATGACAGAACTGGTTAAGGCAACCTTTTCTCTTGGTGTTGCCTGTCTATTGTTTTTTTCCAAAGCATGCCATATCTACTGATAGGTGCCAGGTCAGAGTCAATCTGTGTTACCTTGCAAACCTCAGTTTCTTTTGTCCTGCCTACTTATTTCTTCTGTATTATAGTAATGGCAGTGTGACTATATAATATATAATAACAGCCTAACCTGACACAAAATGGCTGTGGCTGAAAGCCTTTAATCATAGTTTGCTGGGTGCTTCACCTGTAAATATTTGCACATTCGGACCAAATGCCAATTTTATCTTCTTTTTACACACACCTATAACCTCAACAGATATTGAAATCACCACTAATGACTACTAAAAACACTGTACTTGATGCTGCTATCTCATGCCTTCAGTCTAAGGAGGACGTAGACAGCTGCCAGCTGGGAGCTTCACAAGGATGGTGTAATGGTGTGGTAGTTCATGAAATCCCTCCCAGATTTTGTACAAGCGCCCTGCCCTGCCCAACAAGCAAGCTAGTTCAGTGACAACGATATGATCTTCCACTGACTTTACACCCATGAACACTTACATGTTTGATGACTCAGCCAGCCATAAGAGGCTGGGGACTGAATCTAGAGCAGTGTAATTGGACGACTGCTTTTTCTTTTACACAACCCAGACAACCCATACAACTTCTTATTTTTATCCATGTGATAGTGCAAAAAGTTAACATGGCGGAGTACAGGTTGCCAGCCCCTGTGTTCATTTGTTGGGTTTCTTCCACAGCAGTTACTAGTGTACTCTGTATCACCCTGTTCTTCAGGTCCAGCCAGTCACTGAGATAAGCAGTGGTTTAGGCTATGGCTACAAACCCCAGCCATTGAACAGCTTCAGTCTGTAACTGTTCAGACCGGCACAGTTAAAGGGAGTTCAGTTAATCTAGAAATAACATATCAGTCAATTTTTATTTGATTCAAGGCTTACTGAAAAAAAGCAAGCCACAGACCAACTGATGGTGGGTGAGGCAGCATTCAGAGCTCGCTCACACTAATAACAGTAATGCACTGACTCAGCACTGGGACTGTAAAGGCAGGGAGTGTGATGGGGGTGGGGGGCTGCAGTAGCTCTTGGCCGCCCTACTGGCCGTCTGGCTTGTCAATCACTTGGCAAGCTCGTAGTTCTCTCAGACGCACTTAGATATCAACTTTAAGTTGCTCAGTGTTAACGAGACAGGTGTGGTCACCTGGAGCAGGCCTGAGTGAGATTCAGGTTTCACCGTATCAGATATCTCCTGATACAGTTTATACAAATAAAACCATATATGTTGAGACTTGATGCCGAGTTTTAAGCATGTGTGTCTGTGTGTGTGCGTCTGTCTGTCTGACTGTCTATGTACATGTTCGTGTGGGTGTGTATGTAATTGTCTGTGTAAATGCATGTGTAGTGATCAGGGCTCCTGTCCGTTTCTAGATTTATGAGGTTAATGTTGTGAGCTGGTTGCTGGGACAGCAGTATAGAGCAGATAAAGGCATGGCATCACAGAGCAGTAAAAATCTCCATCTCTCCAGTCCTAGTAACAGAAGGAAAAAGTTTTCTTTTTCATTTATCTCGCCAAAGTGCACTAATTGCAATTGCATTCTCAACTTACTGTACCCCCCCATTACGTAAGACTATGCAATCAGTAGTCATGTTGCCTCTGAATTGTTGCAGTTTGCTATCCAGTAACAAATGCTAATATACATCATAGAGAATAAAAAATATTATCTCATTTTCAGCATACATACCTGAGGACATTTGATCTGTACAAAGATGCACAGGGAATTATTTGGACTCACAGACAGAAACTGCATAATAATAACAATAAACTGAACCCATTTTAACTTGCAATTATATCAAAGGCTGCTGCATGTGTAAAAATATTTCATCATTCACCTCATCAATGTGAATTGTCAATACTGTTTATGAATAATGTCACTGTGGGGTGAAAACTCCAAGATTCTTTTAGAGTTGTTTTTTTTTTTTTTTTTTCAAAATCTGACTATTTTTACCTAATTTCCTGAAAGATAACATTTTGGATGTAAAGAGCTTTTCACCCGAGAACAGCGACATGCCTAAACGTTAAGTTACAGCTTTACATAACAAAAATCCAAATCACTCCATTACAGCTCATTTTAGGTTCTATAAGACAACCATTCCCTGCCAGTCACCATGCCAAAATATTAACAGCCCCCTTTTCTTCCCTGCAGGTTATGTGGGTATGCAACTTGTGCCGAAAACAACAAGAAATCCTCACCAAATCGGGGGCGTGGTTCTACGGCTCGGGGCCTGGTCAGGTGCGGGGCGTGTTTGAGGGCGGGCCACAGGGGAAGAAGGCCAAACTGCAGGACCCGTCTCTGTACCCCTACCAGGGAGCCTCAGGGGACTTGACACCAGCGTCAGACAGAAGCAGACCTCACGGCGGGCTCCTGCCCAGACAGGCGTCCCTTGACAACGGATCGGGGCTGAGGTACTCAGACGCACCCATAGACAGGTCAGTTCCATATACCAAAAGGGTATCCACCCACTATATGAGTCACACAGAGTAGTTTTTATTATTGTGTAAAATCAGGTAGATTGTTGAACTTGATAATATGATGTCACTTCATGAAGGTGCGTAGATGTACCTACACCAGAGCACTTTTAGCATTAGCACTGAGATATGTGTTTTATGTAAAAAATATTGCAGAACAATTATTCAAGCCTAGCACAAGAGATATGTCTCCTAGCGAGCCAGTCAAGGCCCCATATAAAACGGCTCGTACATGGAGCCCATGAGGCCTGTAAAGGAGACGGAGACACAGATACTGTATCTGGCACTAACTCAGCAATTCTACAACAGTCATCCACCCACTCACTCTCTCTCTCTTCTTCTCACACACAGACACTCACATACAGCACATATCAACACAGATGGTTTGCGCCACGCTCAGCTAGGACTGGATGGCAAGGGGTGTTTGCTAGATTGTAAACTGTTGCTACTTTTAAGAGAAACTGCATTTTTAAAAACTTAATGTTTTGTCATCGGTAATGTCGGTAAGCCAAGTCAGGCACTGGCAGAAATTAAGCATTATTAAAATGCTTGTGAAAGGACAGCATGAGCAGGCTGAATTCCAATGCAGAACATTGTGTTTCATTTTTCACATGCACTAAAGGCCCCCTCTGAGTAGCACACTCGCAGATGCTGACAACACGGACATGCTGTGTGTGTGAATCTTATATCCGGTTGCTTATTTCTTGATACTGGTGTCAAATAAGGTAGTTACTTTGATGTCCACATGGGGGCTCCTTCCTCTTTGTTCTTACAGAGGAAAGAAAAGAAGCTCATAGCTACTTTCATTTCCAACATTTGTTTAGTGCAACCTTAGACTATAATTAAACTTGACAAGACTTGTATAATGACATACATAAGTTGGTAAGATGAATTAAAAGTGCTGTATGTAACTCATGAGAAAGAGTTGATTGTTTATTCTCATGCCTAGGTCATCAAATACCAACACTTTGGGTTGGATGTTTGGTCCAGCTACCAAATCAATGTGTATTTGACGACCTGGGAATGAGACTCAAAAATCAACTGTTTTTCTCTGGACTAATGTACAGAACACTTTAGGTTTCCCCTCGAGAATGTCTAAAATTGTAGTGAGTTTTTGACAACAAACCTGTGATCTGTAAAGTGAAATGATTACAGACACAGTGGCAGCGAGGAAACTCGACTTCTCTCTTTGAGTAAGCCCTGTATCTTCTACATGCAGATGCATGTTTATAGGAGGAGGTGCGGAAGACAAAAAGGTGAATTTGACTCTGTCCCAATCCAGCCAATGTCCCTGGTCCTATTCTTTGTCGCCCTTGTAAACGCACACCTGGTGGGCCATATCCCCCACTTGTTTAGCACTGGGACAAACCAGCATGCACCAGCCTGTGCCTGCAGTATGTTTGGAGACACAACTCATTAGTTGTGTGTCCTCTCTCTGCCATTGCAACCTTGTATTTACTTCTTAATACCCTCAGAACCTGCAGAAATAGGAGAGCTCCTAGGGAAAAAGTGTGCTTGGTTTAAATGCCTGATATTTTGCTCTAAATGGATGTTTTGATGGATATATCCAACATACCTGCCCATTCGCCAGCAGTGAGTGTTGGAGATAAGTGTACATACTTTCAGTGCTTTCACAGTGTAATGAGGCTGCTGTGCAGCTGTGACACATACTCAGAAGCATTGTTATAACTCCGAAAAACGCTTCCTCCCCGTCTTGGTGAAATTGTGCTCTTGTGCTATCCTCGTTGTCCTCATCCATTATGTTTCTATATTATGAATACACGCTGCACAATAACACAATAAAGAGCAGAACATCATCTGTAACTGTAAATTGTAATCAAAGCTGCACTGCTATAAACCTTTAAGAGTGATGCAGGATAACAATATTTTGTGTCTCAGTGCAACCGGAGTATATTATCCGTCTTCTCCTCAAATGGCTGGCTGCTTTAAGGTGGTTTTAATGGATGATCAGACTGACTATAGATCAGACTATAGATCAGACTGCTCCGAGCATTCAGTCATCCAGTCACTTTCTGTTCTAGTCCAGGCTCTTGCCACTGTATATTAATTGATTGCATGGCTAGAGAGGTGGAGATGGTACCAGGGAGCGATTCTCGCTTTGGCATTGCCTACATACGCAGTGACACAACAGGAAACTGGCTGTCTGAAAATTCACGGGATAATGCTGATGATGGATAACAGAGAGTCCATAAATAGAACTCCCACTGCATAAGCACCAAAACCCACTTTCATTAATCTTAAAGAATGTTTAAATTAACTCCAGGATCTGTTCTGCTAAGGAAAGGAGGGGAAAAAGCTGACAGTCTATTTATAAGGAGAAATAACTTGGGAAGGCTTCTAATTTATCTTGGTCTCAGAGGTGTCATTTGAATGAACACACAGATACGCTGGGACAGCTGCAGTGTTGGGTGAGGCTGATGAAACAACAATGATTACACTGGGATAGGGACATACTCACTGGTGGAATTTCTTCCGATTCTGCATTTTTTTCAACACATTCAGCTGAGCTGCAGAGCTTTTCAGCTTGACAGAAATTTCAGAAAAGGGATAGGAACACATTCGGCCTGGACTGGCCCTTTAACATCAATCCCAACCCAGTCCAGCTTTGTACAGATCAATTCATCATTGCTTCGTCTAACCAAGTCTGTCTCAATTTAGCTCTATGTGTACCTAAAGAAGCCCCATCTTATGTATATTTCATCAGCCAGTAATACAAAACTACCTTACCAGCCTTAAAGTAGTAATTTCACCAAATAATTCAAGTTGACATGGAGTTAAGTGTTTTCTAGTTGTCATAGTTTTGGTCGTCATTGCTGTCATTTAATATGAAATTTACTGACAAATTATAATGATGATGCTGTGACACCAAAACCTTTTCAACTGAGTTTAGTGTTCGAGCAACATGAGCGGTCAGACACTGAGAAAGATTAGTAGACCCAAAGAAACATACCTGAAATCCCCATTATACTTATACATTGTAAGACTGCATGTGTGGACAACTACAAGTTGTGTTAAGTGGTATAGGTCATAGTTTAACTAGCAAATAAATGTTAATAATTGAATGGATGTTTATGGCAGAAAATGGGGTAATGCCATTAATATTCAACTGTAAACAAATAAATCAGTGTTTTTTTTTACTAAAATTAATCCGTGAATTAACCAATTGGTGTTTTTCACAGACATTCTACTGTGGGAAAGTACAGGTGTAAATACTTCCAGTAATGATGACTAAATTCTATTTAGCTGCCTCAGTTGCTGGCTCCGTGTCCCACTGGTTAACCAGGGCACTCGAGTGGATCACAGCCATCATTAATGTTGTATCGAGACCTGTGCTTTTCATAATATGACAAGTCTGCTGTGAAAAAAGAAGCTCATTCATTGTTAAAAACATGTAACTGATAAGGTGGCAAAACCTAATAAAAGACCTAGATTGTAAAAATCAAGGGTTTACTTTAAATTTATGTTGCCTTTTCATGTGTTGCGAAGAGTTTTCTGTTAACTGTGAAAAATGGTCTAAATAGATGCAATGTGTCATGGAAAGCTTTGAAATATTTTTGCTTAAAAATCTGCTCTACTGGGGGCTAATTTTGAATTTTGGCAAGGTAGGGATGTAATTAACCTAGTAAGGGGGCGATATCTTAAATGAGAGGCTGGATAGTAGTATCGATGAACAAAAATATGCTCCCAGTACCAATATCAGTACTTTAAAAGTGATATTAATACTAACAGAGTACTTATTTTGCTACATTTTTTCCTACCTTTTTTGGTAACCATCATGTAAATGGAAGTATACAGTTGCATAAAATGCCACCAGATGTCACAAGCATGTAGTATAGCTATCCTTTGGAATATTTTGGTGGCATCTTGGGCTAAAATGACATCTCCATCAAATACATCATGTTCATCTTCACCACACCAGACTGTATGGGTTAAAGCTTCTGCAGTACCAGACCAATAACATGTCACAGCCAATCGACAAGCGCAAGTGGTGATTGGCTCTGAGCAATACCATACAAATAGTCTTTTTTTCCTGGTTGGTTACAAAAAGGATTGAATGCAGGTATCATTTGACTGTAGAAGTTTTGATACCTGGTTATTTCAGTCAATAACTTCAAGGTATCAAGTATCGATATCCACCATACTGGATAGTAATAGTAACTTCAATAACTAAACAATTTGACTTCAACTTTAACTTTAACGGATGGGTTTCATGGAGTTATGCAACACTATTATAATTATAATATTATAATCCTATCTTTAATCTGCAAGATATATGCAGTTGTCTTACATCCTCATTATTATGCTAACTAACTGACTGACAGACTAACTGATGAATAGCTACTTATTTGGAGTGTTTATACTTTACCTCAGGACTAGATATTAAAGGTCTAACCCACAGACAAACAGGTCATCATCCTGCTCAGGAAATTGTTATTTGTTGCAAGAAGCAGAACTCATTTATGGAAAGCCTTCAGAGAGGCTCATCAAACTATAACTCCATGTAGTACCATATAGAATTTTCTATTGTCCTGTAAAAATATTTTATAACAAATGCTTTGTATGAGCAGCTTTAAGGAGCTCCTTTAACTTCGTAGCATTTTTTTCGTTACTATTACATGCTGAACAACTGACTGAATAAAATAAAAATAAGTAACCCCCGCGGGAAACCCCCTTTTATGCGTGCCCTTTCCTCACACGCAGACACTCCCTTTTAGAGGTATTAGGGCTGTCATCTGTTATTAGTGATGAGGAGCTGATGCTCTGAAGCCAGATAAGGAATATAAGGGGGAAAAAACCTGACGACAGCATCGCCTCTCTCCCCTGTATTGTACTGTGCTCTATCTGCTGCTGTGCGCGTCCCAAACAGTGCATGAGACAGGATGGAGAGATATGGCAAAGAGTGCGCACAATTGCATATCAGCGCGGTGGTGTGTGTGTGTGTGTGTGTGTGTGTGTGTGTGTGTGTGTGTGTGTGTGTTTGTGTCTGCGTGCGTGCGTGCGTGCGTGCGTCTGTTAGCGCGAGTGTGTGCTCTTCATAGGCGACGGGAAATTTGAGTTGAATGTGAGGCAGCAGCTGATGCGCCGGTAAGGGATGCTGCTGCTGCTGCTGCTGCTGCTGGCTGCCGTATAGGATGCTTCTCCGCTTCTTCTCTCCTTCGGGCGCTCCTTCGCCTCTTCTTGCACACCGAGAAGCGATTTTTGCTACAGCGAGAAGAAGAAAAGGCTCGTTACCGGCACCGGCACTACCTTATTTTTCTCGCTTCAAGTCCGAAGCATTATGACCGAAGGATCCCGCCCGGAATGCGTCTCGTTTAAGGACACTTTTTACCAGGAGCGGCAGGAGAAATATGGAACTTGATTGTCGTCTTTTCTGCGTTTAATGCGCCCCCGGGAGATAATAATAACAAAATACTGAGGAGGTATATGTGTGGAGGGGGGCGTCCGGAGAGAGCGCAGGCTTTGGGATGTATTGTTGCTGAGAGGAAAAGGGGTGATCATTTACTGAGGATAAAAGAAAACGGAGGGGGAAAATGCAGTTTGAGACATTGCGTCAGTTCTGTAGCTCGGTTTTATCACATTTCAACGGGGCTTTCTCGGCGCCTCAGAACATCTTGCAGACGGAGCTGTTCGAGCAGGCGTTGAGCAACATCGGGTGAGTGATTCCTTTGTAAAGAAATGCCCTGATTTATGAGGAAGGGCTTCCCCGTTGGTATGTCAAACGAGTATGGGGGGGGGGGGGTTATCGATCGGCAGCCAGCCTGCGTAATAACAACCTACAGTAAAGTACTGTTGCTGCTGCAGATATTTCCTGGCTGGATGATGGGGCCGATCAGTGATGCTGCCGCGGTTTGCTGTGTGCGCGTGCGTGCGCGCACATGTTCGGGGGGTGGGGTGGGGGGGGGGTGCTAAAATGAACCGTTTAGGTAGACTGTGTCCATGCCGAGGTGTGACTGTGCTCTGCGCGTAGCAGTGTATGTATGTGTGCGCGTGCGCTTGTGCCCCAGCGCACCGCTGCTGCAGCATGTGTGCCTCTGCCTTTGCTGCTGCTGTGCCTGAGAGGAGAACATGAGGGGGTGAAGAGGGTAAATGTACATTTTCAACAGAGTCCAGAGCTGAAAATGAGTAGAAACACCACCCCGAACACACCAACACACACAGTCACACACCTACACCATCACAGCTACCTACACACTCTAACACAGGCCATTATGGTTTTGGAGCAAGGGAATGTTTACCTAACATGACAAATATGAAGTGTTTTATACATTAGTGACAAACAGTAAAAATCAGTTACCGGCATGCATTTTAAATATATTACCACACAATTATTATGACATGTTTTACTTAGCCTTTTCATTATCTGAAAAATGTAGCATTTTACCACCTATTAGCTGTAGTGTTACTGCAACACACAGGCTTACTGTATTTATACATTTGCAGGAAGCTAAATGTGTTGAGAGAGGGAGAGAGAGAGAGAGAGGTTGGATCTCACTTAGATGCATTGGAGCATATTATGATTAGTCTGCTAAATGCTCCGTTCCCCCACGGAGAGGCCCCTGGTCATCTGGCCAGGCATGGCTGTTAGATACTTTCTGCAGACTGCAGAAGGGCTTCAAACTTGCAAACAGACTCACGCTTCTGCAGCAGCAGGGCTGCGAGAACACGCAGGCCTCTTTTATTTCTTGATATAGGCGCAGGCCCCGTATCTCCACACCATGCACTGTCTGTCTCTGGGGACTGCAAGTCTTTCCCTCTTGTCCCCCACCCTACCGTCAGAAATAATTTACAGCATTGCTGGGCTCTCTGCCACCTCACATTACATGGCCAGAACACTCAGCCACTGGAAGGGCTGATCGGGGGCTCTGTGCCTGGAAACTGTGATCCAGCAATCATCACATCTGACTGATTAAATTGAACTTATTTTCCATCACTACCCCTTTTTTTCTTCTCAGCAAATGCCTCTGGTTGAAAGCGTCTCAGAATGGTATGACAACAGGATTGGTTAATTATCATATTGTTGTACCTACTTGGCTGATTGGTATGACTAACTTGTAGAGGGTGTGTCTTTATTTTTAACACTGTTCCAGGTCTGTTAGCAGTATGATATAAAGCAAGTCACTGATAACAACACAACTCTACAAAACAAGAAGTGTGTGTTAGCCAGCTTGGCCATCCATTCGATCAGGACTGTTTGTGTGTGAGTCTGTTTCTCTCTCTCTCTGTTTCTTTCTTGCCCAGGCCAGGCCCACTAATGGGCTGTATGCTTTTAGATCCAGCTTCCATGTATTATGCATGTGTGCGTCAGGAGAGGTCCTAATGGGGTGTGGGGATCTGTTCTTAGAAGGCCTGAATGGTTTTGAATTGAGTGGTCACTACATTTAAACTGCAACCATACCCCCCCCCCCCCTTTAATACACACACATGCACCCACTTTCCACTTAACCCCCCCTCCACAATCCTATGGCAGCTCTTTGTGCTTGCTTCCCTGAAATGCCTGAGACCAAAGTGTGTCTGTTGTTGGACTGGTGCATGAAGCGAGGGGCCATTATTGAGTTTGTGGTACACATCATATAGTCTTTTCCCAGATGAGCCTTTTGCAAAATGCGTGATGCTATAAGTGGGATATGAATAGCTGCATTTGATTTTCTGTATAGATGCAGTGTATTGAAAGCAGCACTGTGTTTCAAATCCAGCATATTAAATAAAACCCATATTGCTGCTGCCTAATGATTCCAAACAGGCTGCACAATCTTTGGGATGATTTTAGTGAGTCATCCTCATACTCATAGCTGTTTACTTCATCCCAGTCTCACAAATTGTTCTCCTGCAGTGACAGCATATTTGCAGCTGTATACCTCTGCATTCTGTAGTTTATATGTGTGGTACAGCGTGTACTGTCACAGATTGGAGGAAAAATTGAAAGTTCTTCTGAGGTGGATCCCCTACCTCCCTGGCTTTCTACCCACTCCCACACATGCCTTCACTTGTCCCCTCCGATGACAGGGTTGCCATAGTGATAAGGTGTAATGTTGGATCAATAGAAATGATAATGTATCCTCCCTGTCTGTGAATCCTGATGTTAGGAGGTCACCAGGGACTGATCAAAAAGGTGGAAGAGGGCATGTAATGAGAGATGTTATTTCTGGAAAAAAAACAACATAAAAAACATAAGGTGTTAAAAAAAGACAGGAGGGTGGAGCAAGTCACTTTTCATTTGCTATATTGTAAATTTTCCATGTTGAATCCTACTCTGATCTGTTTGGAGACACATTTGTGATTCTCTGGATTTTCTGTCTACCTTGACATGTTAACACATTTTAGGACCGCTCATGTTTATGTCTTCAACACGATGACATGACAGGTATTTTAACATGCTTTCTCTGCACTGCCTCAGAGTCTATAGCTAAATATTTTAAAAATGACAAGTGTGATTTAAACTGAATTTAAACTTGGATTTTGTGAGTTGCAGACTGCAGAGAGAATATGAATACATATACAGCACAGAAAAGATGAAAACTGCTGTAAAGCCAATTCAGTGATGGGACCTGAATTAACTCCTTTAAGGAGGCGTGAGACCTCTTAACCAGGGGCCACATTTGAGTTGCTTTTCAGTATGGCATCTGTAGCAGCTAATTTGTCTGTACCAGCAGATTGAGCCACTTAAGCAGTGTGTGTTTGTAAGTGCAGTGGGCATCCTTTCACTATTTGCTAGCAGAGCAGTATTACATAACAGACTTTGAGCTCGGGCAATCAAACTAACCAGTTTTTTAACAAGCTACTGTGATGTTGAAAGGCAGCTAACCTGCTGGAATAGCAGTACTTTCAATCTCATTTGTCCTTCTCTGCAAAAAATCATTGACTGAAGTGATTATCAGGAATATTAAAGGGCTGTGCTAACTTCACCTACAGCTATAGGTGATGTTGCACTCATTACTTAGACATTTTGGACCTGTTTGCGCATTTGTTTCCACATTCTTGTGTTTTGGTTCAGATCTCTTTGGTGTGTAAATCAGTCCTGCTTCTAGAAAAAATTAGAATAAAATAAAATAGAAAATAGCATATGGAATTTTATACATCGTTTTATTTAATCATGTAGTTCTACTTAGATCAATGCCTCATTTGCAAGAGGGACCAGAGTAAAGAAAAAAAAAACAGCCAGATAAAATAACAGGACAAATACCAGATAAACAAATGTGCATATTACACAAAGATCATAGCTGGACGCATTACAAGTATCAGTGACAATCACAGACATCACAAAAAAGATTCAAAGTTTTCACTTACATTGTCTTGTGTTTCTTTAAAACATGCCATAAAATAAATACAAACATGCAATATTTACAGTGACACACTGACATGGCTATATTGGCTCTAACTTCATTAAACACATACATCCAGCCTGTCAGGCATGTAGCATTCAAGGCACACACTTTCCGCTCTGATTTTTTTACTCTTGCAGCCTCTTGTCAACCTGTATTGTATTGGTAGCAGGTAGAAAGCGTTGTGGGTGTGAGGTGAGTAGCGCTCAGAGTAGAGACAAAGCAAGAAAAGAAAACGGACAGAGGACGACAGAAAGTACCAGGAGGAGACAGGAACACCCAGGCATCAGTCACCATGGTGACAGAGCTGTAGACGAGGCAGACATAGCAGGCTGCAGCTTGTGGGACTCCGAACCCCTAGAGCCCCAGATTCATGTTGATGTGACAGAACTGGGGGAAAGGAGAGGAGGAAAATAAGAGGAAAGGGGGTGGGAGGAAGATGGGAGGAGAGGAGGAGGAGACAGGCTGCAGACCTAGAAACAACAAAAGACAAGGACATGGATCCACAGCAGTCCCTCCCTTGACTCTGCACAGTCCTGGACACTTGTGTTGATTTAGAGATGCATCCTCCGTGATATATCATTGGTCATATCGTAGTATATATAACAATTCCACTTCTTTATCCAGTGTAAGTTTACAGACTGTATATTTTGTTTTTCAGCAACACCCTGCTTCACATTCCCACAGTTGCACATAAACGCCTTGCAAATGCAAAATCAAGCTGACCAAGCTCCTCCACTGGAGCTAAATGCCTCACTGAATGCAAGTCCTACCCACAGTTTCCCAGCCAGCCTTTAGGCTACCATCCGCTCTTTTTGTCATCTCTGTGAGTACTATAAAGTAGCACTTGAGGGTTTAGGTGTGGGAGTCAGACTGAGACTCAAACTGTATCCTCAGTAGTTCTTATACAACCTCCAACACCCCCCCCCCCACCACCACCACCATCCCGTCACACCTCGCCCACGCTCAGCCCACCCTCAGCCCCATAGTGTTGTACCCGGGTGTTGGCGGCACTCAGCAGCTGTAATTAAGCTGGCCCTTTATTGGTTTTGTCCTCGCCAAGGGAGATGTGTGCAGGAAGAAGGGAGGCCCTAGTTTATTGCCTGGGCGTCTAAGAGAGGGGTTATTATGATTGCACGCTGGAGAGAGAAAGAAAAAAAGTGGATAGAGAGAGAGAGAGAGAGAGAGAGAGAGAAAGAAATTAAGTGGAGAGAGTTGGAATGATAGAAGTGCAGAGGAGAAGGGGATGAATAGTGCGAGAGAGACAGCGGTAGAGGCTGAATCGATATGCTCGACTCCTCTCTGCTCTCACCAAATCATATCTCAGCATCAGACAGAGAGCGAGAGAGGAAGACTAAAACAGCGAGAGGGAGAGAGAGAACTGGTAGCTAGTGGTGGGCTGTGTAGCCAGATAAGAATCAGGCTAATGTCCCCAGCCCCAGGCCTGCTGCCACTGCTGCTAATGCTGCTGCCCAGAGAGGGAGGTGAAATTGTCTTTCCAGATGTTTGGTTACAGGTTGCTACAGCACGGTCCCGAGGTCAGAAACATGTGATGTTACCTTACAAGGTGTACGTTTATGTTTGAGTTAAGCGGCCAGCCCATTCTCAGCAGTGAAACAGGATGAGGAAGGGTCATAGAGCAACAAAGGAGAGATGGTGCGCTTTTCAACAGAAATACCGACCTATGCAGAGTGCTGACATCTGGGCTCTTTTCATGCTTATGGAGCGAGACTGATTCCCTCAAAGGCTGAAGAGGCACTTGTGCACATGTATGTGTGTGTGACCCTCAACCTTTAATGGTTGACTTACAGTAGGCATGGCGTCCTCCCAATAAAACTACACTTGAGTTCGTAATTAGGAGCCACTTCCAACTATGCCCCGGGTCCTTGACTTCTTTCCCTCGCACTACTCACTGATGGACTTAAGAGAAGGCTGCTGAGTGGCATAAATGTGAGACTTGGCTCTGCTGTGCGCGTGTGTGTCCTTGTGCTTCTTTGTGAGAGTGCATGTGGCGGCACTCGTATGTTCATGTTTGAAGCCCAGACCCTAGGAGGTCTTTTTTTTCTCTTAAAAGACTCTTTTTTTCCTGCTTCCCAACAGATGTCTGATGTCATCTTGTTTTTAAATAGCCAAGAGAGGCTAGAGAAACTGCATACGCCGCATGGATAGTGCTTTGCTTTCAACCATATGCCTTGATGTGTGATGCTATTTGTCAATGTCAGTTACCATTTAACAGTTTTTAGAGGGGTTAAATTTGCCTGCCTTTGCAGTAGTAGCTTAGCGCCTGTGTAGGATCTTAGTGGTTATGCATGTACGTAAGTTATTCCACATATCCTCCTCTGGCCTTGATGGTCAGTGGAGTTGCTAATTCAAAGCTTGAAAGCTTGAAGGTTCTCTCCTCCGAAAGGTACTTCACAGCATCATCATTCTTGTTTTACATTTGATTTATTGATTAAAGAGGCTTATAAGGTCAGACCTTTAGAAGGTCAAGAGGTGGACTTTATTATCTAAATCCCTGTTATTCAGTGCAGTCAGGCCCACATGACACAACTGAACCAACATTTCAAGGTATCCTGTCACTGAGTCTGTTTACATAAAGTCATATCTGTGAATCGATTTTAAATCACCATTAGTTAAGAATATTTTAGGGTCTATACGTACAAGTATTATGCTCTAGGAATTTTGTTTATGTCATCTAGTGATTCTCCTATTACTGTTTCCACACCACATACCAAATGCACAATTGACCTGATAGCATAATATCTGCGTGCATTGTTTCATGAATGGGAAAGTGACTGCTTTGCACATAATCCTATTGCTGTGCCCCAAATCCAAATCTATTTCATGCTCCAATTTATTCAATTACCAAAAATACACTTGAAGAAGCTGTGTGATAAAGCAATAATGAAAAAGCTTAATCTAAACATCTGCGTCTATCCAGCCCATTGCTATCATCATCCGTCTCATCCCCAGCCCATGCTCAAATCCTCTTTTGCAACACTGATGGTATTTCACAAGCTCAATGAGATTAATTATTTCCATA